>NW_016159863.1:0-3683 GCF_001687245.7 Rhagoletis zephyria | reverse complement strand
CTACCAATTTGTACCAAACTCGGTGTGGTTATTGTACTTGCCACATAGAAGCAAAACGTTGAAACTTATTGAAATCGAACTAAAATTACGGCCGCTTTTCATATAACAGTAAATTTCAGATATGCTTGAAACTTCAATATTTCGAAATTTAAGGACGCTAATTTACTCAAAATGGATACACCTCGGTTTACCATGTAGCGGTAGCTTTCGGAAAGGTGAAAAACATATATTTAATACTTGCGCCGGGTATTTAATGTTCGGCTCCGCCCGAACTTAGACTTTTTTACTTGTTTTATATTGAGTTTTTCTTTTTTGAGTTCCTTTTTGTTGAGTTTTTTTATTTGAAATTTAAGATTAGGTCGCGTAGGGCCCAAAGCTCAGATGGTAAATTTTCACCGCATTTTTAAGTTGAGTTAGTTAGACAACTATGTTACCTTTTTTTGTACTAAGTCGTAAGTTTGAGTTGAAATTGAATTAGAAAGAATTAAATTAGGGACTAGTTTCCCTGAGTGAGGATTTAAATGATTTTTTTTTTATCAGATACACATGTATGTAAATATATAGCTATAAGATTGTTAAAAATAAAAGGAAGAATAATATGAAATCCACGTATGTTTATAGTTGAAAGGTATAGGAAAATAGATATGGATTGCTAGATACTTTTATTTGGTGTAGGTGTTGCACTTGAGCGTTAGAGGGGACGGGGAAGTGTAGACGAGATGACGTAGACATGACTGACTGATTGACATACGGACACAAGTCAGTATAGGGGGGCGCCGCTAAAGATCAGGAGTCCCAGCAGCGCCCAAGGCTCCGTGTGGAGAGCACGGAGAAGGGGAGGGACGACTCCACCTGACTCGGACAGACTCTTCCTCTGTTTTGTTTCCTATGCTTTATTTCTCTGCTGTCCTCATCTCGTTGATATCTTTGAAAAAATAAAATAAAATTGTCAGGCATGATATGAACTTTTTGTTTATGTAGCCAAAGGCAAGGCAGGTAGGACAGAGCCCCCCGCACCGACGAGCTAGCACGGGATCGCAAGCATGCCTGCATGCCGCCTGACCTTGCCCAAGCACACGGTTACATTACAGCACTCTACACATGACGTGACAAATTTGGCTACCTTTGTTGACAGCTGTGGAATGAAATACCTTTTCTCAATTGCGTCTTGGGTCTTCTTGGTGGAAAAATGTCCCTTATTGTGCGCAGCTCGTATAATTTCGTCCTCCATCTTGGACGGAACAACTATTAATGTCTTCACCGGATCTTTGAACAAAATATCGTTGTATAGGTAAAAGTCTTCGTAGAAGTTCGTTTCCAAAACCTTTCTAACCGCCCTAATCCAGTCATCTTCTAACTGCGCTAGCGTCAAACGATGGCTTGGAGTATCTTCTAAGACCAAGCAAGAAATCCTGCTGAGGGCATGGACGTGCCTCATTTTCGTTCCACTACGGTGTTCTATAGTTTAATCGAAGTCTTGAAATATCTTCAACGCGAAACTCTTAGTGGAATATCGCGTTTCTTCAATGTAATCGTAAATGCATTGCAATCGGTGACTATCTTGAATCTAATGCCTATCAGGTACACTCTCCATTTTTTCTGAGCCTCGATAACCGCCAAAACTTATAATTCGTATGAGTGAAAGGTTTCCTCGAATGGCTTCGTCTTTCTACTCATGTATTGTACCGGGTGAAATTCTTGATCGTCGAAATCTCTTTTCAGCAAAACCGCACCGTGCCCGTACATACTTGCGTCAGTGTGAACTTCTGTGACAGCTTTAGGGTTATATAACGTCAGAACTGGAGCCTTAGTCAAGGCCACTTTAAGTTGTTGGAACGCAGCTAACTCTGCTTCCCCCATTAAAAATTTCCCATCTTTTCGGAGAAGCTCGGACAGTGGTTTTGCTATGACCGCATAACCCTCGATAAACCTTCTGAAGTATGATGTGAAACCTAAGAAACGCTGAAGACTCTTTTTAGATGTTGGGATCGGAAAACTTTCTACTGCTTTTGTCTTGGCGACGCACGGCCTAATCGTGTTGTTTTCTATGATGTGGCCTAGAAATTCAACTGTTTTTTTCAAGAACTGGAACTTACTCCATTTTACTTGCTGCTGAGACTTCGAGAACTAGATTCGAATTTTTATACCATCAATTTCGTCTTTCGACGGAATAATAAAATCGTCCATATAGACAACTACTACACACTGTATTAATGTACGCAGGACCGCTGCTATATAACGTGAAAAGACTGCTGGCGAATTGTAAATAACGAACGGAAGGTAGAGAAACTCATATTGACCGCGTGGGTCACGAATGACGTATATTATCTAGAACTTTTCTCTCAAATCGTCCATATAGACAACTACTACACACTGTATTAATGTACGCAGGACCGCTGCTATATAACGTGAAAAGACTGCTGGCGAATTGTAAATAACGAACGGAAGGTAGAGAAACTCATATTGACCGCGTGGGTCACGAATGACGTATATTATCTAGAACTTTTCTCTCAAATCGTCCATATAGACAACTACTACACACTGTATTAATGTACGCAGGACCGCTGCTATATAACGTGAAAAGACTGCTGGCGAATTGTAAATAACGAACGGAAGGTAGAGAAACTCATATTGACCGCGTGGGTCACGAATGACGTATATTATCTAGAACTTTTCTCTCAAATCGTCCATATAGACAACTACTACACACTGTATTAATGTACGCAGGACCGCTGCTATATAACGTGAAAAGACTGCTGGCGAATTGTAAATAACGAACGGAAGGTAGAGAAACTCATATTGACCGCGTGGGTCACGAATGACGTATATTATCTAGAACTTTTCTCTATGGGCTCGTGGAAGAAACCGTTTGACAAGTCATTTAATTGGCGGTAATCGCTACAGAGTCTTTTACTTCCATCTTTTTTCGATACTAAAACAACAGGTGAGGCATATTCGGAAGAGCTGGGTTGGATAATGCCTTCATCCAGCCACTTCGCAACCTGCGCATCTACACAGCATCTATCTTCGTAGGACAATCTTCGTGCCCTCTGAAATATTGGTTTTTCATCTGTTAGTATTATTTTCAGTTCAATGGGTGATATTGCGGGGTAATTTGGCTTTCTTTGGCTACATCTAAGTGCGACAAGTTAACGTCCACTTCCTTTTCGATGCTTGCCACCGTGCACAGCCGGTTCTACGTACCGGAATGACTCGGGTTTTACCCGACCAAGGGCTGTTGTTTCGGCGATCAAACCCCGTTTAGGTCGGCGAAGTATCTCAGAAGTCGTTCGTCCATAAGGCTACATTCGCTACGTTTTCTTCTACTCAGGGCTGGCATCGAGTCAAACCAGAGACGACTACACCACAACTCCACCTCAGTCAAGTGCAATGCTTGCGAGGGGTGGAGTCACCTCAGAGTCTGCTTAGGACTACGGACACATCGGCAGTGGACCACGTCGTTTGTGGCCCCCTGCTGCTCAAACAGAGCAGCCTCCACAGCTAAACCGCAGTCCACCTGAGCACAACAACATAACACAATAGACCACAACACAACCGCGACAGACCACAGAACACACACAACCGTACCACCACCCACACGCCGCCGCCAACANGCTAAACCGCAGTCCACCTGAGCACAACAACATAACACAATAGACCACAACACAACCGCGACAGACCAC
>NW_016159862.1:66042-75335 GCF_001687245.7 Rhagoletis zephyria | reverse complement strand
GTTGCGGATTTTTTTTTATATAAAAAAAGATTTTGATCATTTTTGATGGAGCCAGTATTTTTCAAGCGGATATGTACGCTATGCCGAGATTAACTTACTTGAAAATACCGTAATTTTACCCTTTAGCGACAGTCTTCCTGACGGATTTGGGTATAATAGGTCACAAGGGAATTGAAGCGTCTGAGGTAGCGAAAAGTTTAGCCAGAGTGGCAGCTGTCTTAACTTTCACATGGCCTTCGCAGTAGTAGCTCACAACACGATGAGGGAAGAGCGCAGAAAAGATATAACAGGTCAAACCCCGCATGCCTTCGTCAGACAAAAAGCGTATTGAGGGGTACAACCTGAAGAAATACATACAAATACAATCTGCATAACTAAGGGATCTAAATAGTCATAAGATGCCTGTCGCTTTTGCGAGTCAGCCAAAGAGATTCCATTGCACCGTTTCAAGATAAGAGAGAAAACTTTTAGCGCAATATGAACAAAGGATGAGCAGATACACTTCCTAACCCCAATTGCTCTTCTTTTTGTCTTGGCCCATGAGCTGGCAAAACAGAGCACTATTGAGGAACTGTCGCCGAGCAAGAAAAAAATGGTGGCGCGTATCCAAACCCGGGCTGATTTGAAAGAGCTATTGTAACGCTATTACAAGGGTATTTTTATTTATTTAACGCAACGTTTTTTTACGAAATATAAGGATTTATATGAAAGGAGCTCGAGCAAATATATGATGTTCAGATATCTCTTGCAAACAAAGCCATGTATTTAAAGGTATTTGTTTAATGGCAATCTACGTTAATCATGATTACCTTTAAAATATATACACAATTTAGACATATCGTTCAGATTTAATGGGTGTGTAGCTTAGACCCGACTTTGGTTTACGTGTTCGTTTTAAAAGCCGCATGATCTAAGCAAATATAACAAACACTGTGGGTAATATGGAGAAAAATAAAAAAATTCTACACAAAAAATTGTGGTTTTTGGGTAATTTTGGAACACGTTCCCGCCACTAAAAATGCTTTTATTTCAAAATATTTTTTATATCAAATTAGTCAGGAAATTAAAATTTAACTAACCGCATGACCCAGAAAGCTTACTATGAAGAATGGATAACCTTTTACTTCTACGTGAACTTTGTTACTTTTTTTCAACTCGGAATTTATGACCTCAAAGGAGTCCAAAATGAGCCAGTCTGGTTGACTGCTCTCAAAATCATGTTTATAACGAATGAAAGACTCGATTTAGGGAAATTTGTAAACTACTACATAGAATGCAGTGCCATAGCATAACTGGTGCGGTTCAGGAAATTAAACAAACAAAAATTTGACGATCTCATATCAGCTACAGGCAGCATGTACATATATCCTAGCGGAGAAAATAAAGTAAGCGAAATTTTTTTTTTCGAATTTTGAATTATTTTCGCCATTCTCCGATATCATTATCCGAACTGTAATTTTTAGACATTCTCTTATCGGATCTCTCCTACTTTTTTCAATATATAGACAATCTGATGTTGGGAAATGTACTTTGAATGTGCTAGCAATATAAAAGTATTACATACATACATATACATATGTTTGGAGCTAAAACTGTCGCACCCGTTGCTAAGGATTTGTCGCTTTAAACAAAAATCTTGCCACAATAAATGATTATTAACACCTTGCACTACATGTTTTTNAAAAAAAGTTTGCTACCGCAAAATAATAACAAAGAACTTATACTCACAAATCGATCGGAACGCTCTCCACATGGCAAACGTGCAACTGCAACATCCGGACTATCTTCGGGTGGTGGTGGTTGTGGTACCCAGTTATATCCACGCCTAGAAATCGGTACACCAAAACGATCATGATGCGATGCTTGTTGTCTGAAATTGACATTTGTGTACATGCAATGTTGTTGCTTTTGCTTTATGTATGGGTGCAGGGTGGCGGTACTGTTACATACATATATGTATTTTGTGTGCATGTGGTGTGCATATGAGCAAGAAGAAAAAAATTACAAATGTGCTTGGTGTTGCTCTATTTTAACTCATGCACGGAAATTGGTAGCTGTTAGCTAGTAGATTACTTATAAATTTAGTTATACATACATATGTATGCTAATATGTTGAAATAGTTCGTCTAAATAATTACAAAATAAGTTGAAAGCGAATAAGTTAACAGCTCCAAATAATCTCATATGCAAATACATACTGTGAGCGATAAATAGTAACTATTGTCTATTGCAAACAGCAGAGGAAAATTAGTTACACATGTGCTTTTTATTTGTTGTTTTTTTTCAAGTTCGTACTCTTTGTGTGTGAGTTTGTGTTGCATTATCTTTCATATATATATATTTTTTTTGCAGTAAATTATAAAATAATTGCATTCAGTGTATAAAATATTTTCACACTTGCACAATTGTTTACTTAAGAGCTTAGCACAGAAATTAAAAAATGTAGTAAGCAGAAAAAATAGAGATTTCATTATTTACCGTAGGCTTTCTAGCAGTCCAAGCAAACGAACAGCGTATTCACCATTTTCCAACAAAAGACCATCGCCATTTTTACGATTTTTCACAAATGGAAACTCATTAACTGGTAGCGCGCGCACACGTTTTCGGTAAGTCGTTATGCCACACAGGTGACATATATAATCGTGCCAATTATATTTGCGTTCGGTTGGCGCTATAGCAGGCGTTTGAGCTTCATACCTACCAGAGTGGGAGTTAAAAAAAAAAAAAGAAAAGCAAACAAACAAAGTAAACATTGTAAAAGTGCTAGCGTTATCTTAAGTAAATTGTACTTATGTATAAGTATATATCGTCGATTAAAGTACAAAACCGCGTATCGTCGTTCTGCAAAACCGCGTAACTGGAATTAGCTGCCAAAAAAGTGGATTTGCTCACCGAAGCTCTTGGCTCAAGCCTTATCCACTCATCCCAAAATATACTAGCCAGAAATGCGATTTCCTTTTAAAAAAGGAAACCACTTTGAAATATGAGTATTTTTACTCTCACCAAAATAATTAATGCAACCTCACATACGCGATTTTGCATTATCTTAATACTCGGTTTTGCATTTTGCTGATATGCGTTTTTGTACTTGAAACGACGATATGTAAAAAGATTTGTAAAAGAAGTGGAATAAATAGCATTTAAAAACTTACTTGCGCCACTGATTCAACATCGAATGATAGCAGAATGTACAAACGAGCGCTGAGTAATCCTTGCGCAGTTGCTCAGCATTTGGCAGCGAATTGTGCTTGAGGAGATGAGGAAAATATGGTCGCGAGCCCTGTGGAAGAAAAATAGAAGTTTTTATTAATACTACTTGGCAATCCCCAATGCGGCGTCCAACGTCTATTAAGCAAATTCTTTAAGTTTTTTCTTAAGATGTATTGAAATTCAAGTTTCTTTTAAAAATGCAAAACCTCTATGTTTATATCTGAGCATTAAGGATTACTTAAGAAATTCTAGTGTTTGAGAATGAATCGAACATAGCCAAGATGCCTATCGAAATATAAACAGAAATTTGAATATGTATATTTTTTTTTATAGTGGAGTTTCGAAACATTGAAATCGCATAATGTTAGCAACCCCATTCTAGCAAAGTCCCAAAACTCAGCGCATCACTATTGTGATTTCTACTATGCTACAACAAATATTTTAAATTTTTGTGTATTTCTTTCTTACTTAATATCTAATTTTTGTGGCACATTTTGAGGCGCAATAGAAATCACTATAGTGATTGCTGAATTTTATGCCATTGTTAAAATAGGGCGGTAAATCTTTTTTTTTATTTTTCTCTATAAAGTTATGCTTAAGTACTTTCGTGAAGTTCATGCGCGCAATATTTCAATTTCTTACACGATTTTAGATTTACCAGCTTTAGGGCCGTTTTCTCAAGTCACCTGTAACTTTAAAGGTCACTTTATATTTAAAGGTTGCATTAAAATTTACGATTGTGTCTAAAGTAATGCAGTTTACTGTTCAGGTCCCCTAAAAATTTGAAGCGCATCCTTTGAAGTGTGAGCTATATTCTAAATCAAGATATCGGGTTCTACAGACATCCGAACCCCTGCACTCATATAACCATTAGTTCCGTATAACGTTCGTTTTTGGTTTACAGAGCCTCAGTAAGCTCCCTGCTCGTTCAAAATGATGATCAAAGTGAAAGTTTTCATAGTTAGTAGTTGCCCTATCTTTCGCCTTTAGTTTTGAGTGCAGGAAACTCGGAGCAGCTTGTATATTTGAACTTTGTTCCCCAACTCCTGTTTCGGACGTTTTCCTTACGCATCGTATGCTTCCTTACTTTCAGAAATATCAACATGCCCGGAACACAGTATAGATTGCAAGAATATGCTGAAGGCATATCGAGTTACTATAGCCGTCTTTAATGCATTTATTGCAACTTGAAGCGACCATCACGCTTACTGCAGTAATCTCAATCTGAAAATAACTTCAGTATGAAATAAATATTCTATAAGTTGCCCTCAATGAAAGTTGGCGGGAGAAGACATCGGGTTTGACCAGCTAGTCGACGTTAGATTCAAGATATGCAGTTATTTAAAAAAGGCGTATTATGGTGCGCTTCGGCTCATATCCAGAACATAAATACTGACTAGCTAAGTTGGAAGAGCAACTTTTAGAAAAAAATAGATTCGCTGAGAGGCGCTGGAGTGGAGATATTCGAGTAAGTACAACTGGAGGTTAGTCAATTGGTATTCAGATGGACTACATGACCACTATTATTATACCAAAGGATTTTACGGCGCTGTGGTCGAAATATTAAAAGCACTTTCAT
The DNA here is from genome assembly GCF_001687245.7 of Rhagoletis zephyria. Classification (NCBI taxonomy): domain Eukaryota; kingdom Metazoa; phylum Arthropoda; class Insecta; order Diptera; family Tephritidae; genus Rhagoletis; species Rhagoletis zephyria. The sequence continues at coordinate 70,546 of NW_016159862.1, read as the reverse complement.
TTATTTTAAATATGGTTATGCATATTTTAATAAACACTTAAGTTTTTTCAACAAAAACTGAATTTGCAGAATACAGTCGGAGCTTTGCAAATATCCATCCTACAAAATTATAGACACTAAAAGAATATATTGATGTTGATCTCAGAACTGTACAAATTTACTTTTTGTAAATTACCAATAAAAGTTTATTTTAAAATTTGTCTGGCTTTCAACGATATATTTTTATAAGCAAAAACGCAAAGTATTTTTAAGGTGTATAATTATGAGTCAATTTAGTTAATTTTTTAACATTGTTGTCATCACGAAACTCCATATCCGAGCCCTAACCGCCAAAAAAACGTAAGCGATATTTTTGTTTTCAAATTCTTCGTTTTGGTGCAGAAATTCTCCTAGATGCATTTACGTTTTTTTCTGGCGGTTAGGAATCGATATGTATTTTTATAGAAAAGTCCTAAGGCTCATTCAAGTTTTGGCATTTTTGTTTGTCTAGAAAGCATAAAATCCCAATTTTTGCACTCAAACACATCTAACTCTCTGCTATGCCTAATAATTACAAGTCCAAACTTTCTTACAAATACAAAATTGCAATTAAACTTTACCTCTTTGCTTGCATACAACACCCTCGCCAATGTCAAATCCGAATGCAAGCCACATAGGAAACAATAAATCGATGTGCTGGCTGGTGTTGAAGACACAGATGGCGTGGACGGTGGTGTAGTTATGGTTAGACCGCCATGACGTGAGCCATTGGGTGAGCTTGAAGTGATCATGGGCGAAGGTATATTGTATCTATATAAAGAGAAATGTATATAGTTTAAAATATCATATCATAAATATATTAAAAAATATATATAGAAAATGGTTTTTAGCTCTCTTATGTACCTTCTATGCTCTAATGGCACACGCTCGGCATCCATTGTCTCCCATTGACGCGCTAAGTAATTAACACAATCCTTGCAGGCGAGTACACGATTGTTGGTATCGTTGTTATTGGCAGAGCCACCGCTACCATTACCACCACCTCCATTGTTGCCACTTAAGCTGACATTATCACGACTGTTGCTATTGCTTCCACGCAAGCAGGGAAAATGCATGGCATGCGAATTCATGTGTTCGGCGCTAGTAGAGAGCCATTCCATTTTGTTGGCAGCGGAAAGGACTTTACAAATGGAGCAACTGTGCAAGGAGATACAAACATGCATTAGGAAACATTTTATTAAAAATTTCATTTGAATTTTTTTCGCAATTTAGGTAAGTATTGAAATATTTCGTTTTTATGCTATGCCACTAGGGCACGAACCACGACATTCGTGATCGAATGAAAATAATTGCATTTGCCGAAACGCACTTGTCATACAATGCCGTAATCTCAAAAACTAATTTCGATTCGAGTTTTTTCGGTATCGAATGTTGTTCATCGAGCGTTTAGAAGAAGCATATGACCACCCTACTACGTACATATGAACATATAATAGAACAATTTTTTATATGATTTAAAATTATATATCCAGAGCTTATATTCAATCTGTCTACAATTTTAATTTAAACAAAATAGTTTCTGATATTCAAACCAACCCGTGACTGAACTTGTTAGTCCAACAGTAAATTTTACTAACAAACGATATATGAGACTATCTTCACAGTATCATCGATGGCAGTTAAGTCGGAGGATGATTTCATTATAAAAAAAAAAACTAATTTTTGTTGTTTTGCAGATATAATCGCTTGATATATGTAATACACTCCGCTTCGCTTGAATAGGTACACATTTTTTCCTTAAGATCTGGACTTTAGGGCATCGGCGAAACTTCGTTTTAATCTCACTTTGCAGAATGTTCAATTTCGATTGTGATTGTGAAAATGAAGAAAACACCGAGAATGAGTTCAGCTCAATAACAACTTTCCAAACAACACCACCACTCAGTAACGGTGAAAATGGGCAAATCTGTACAAATGTACAAATCGTGCGACCCCCGCTTTAAACCTTTTTAAGAATTTAAAGGACTATAACAGAGTAAGAATGAGTCGAGCAGGCGCACTTTTAACTGCAAAAATTGCATAAACGGAGGAATTCACGAATCCAGGTAGGTTATCTGTTGGAAAAAAACGCATGGAAATGCAAATATTTTTGACAGCTGAAGTCGGCTCAGCGTCCGCATGAAATGAGCTAGGCGGAAATTATAACGAGGTCGTCATCTCATTGTCGAGATTAAACCAAAATTAAAGAAAAACGTTGGTGTCCATGACACCACAATTTGGACTGCGAATCACTTAATACACGTGGTTTCAGAAAATGTCAAAAAAGAGCATACAGCTGAAAATTTATACAACTCGCATGCCTGGAAGGACAACTAGAAAATGGTGGTTTTCTCCGGCGAAAAATTTAATCTTGAAGGCTACAATGATTTAATAATAATTTTCACGATTTTTGAAAGGAAGAACGTTGGGAAGGGAAACCTTATGATCAAGTTGAGAGTATGGCAGTCTGAACCGCGATTTCGTATTCTAGAGAAGTTTAGATTACGGAAAATTCATGCAAAAAAATATAAAGGAAATTTGTTTGACATTTGTCGCATATCTTTGCAACTTGTTCTTGAATATCCTATCAAAATTATGCACCAATTCGCACTGCGGGAGCTGTGAAAACGAGGATAAGCAAAGTCGTAATTTTTCAGTATTCATCCTATTCACAGGACCTAAACTTAATGGAAAATGTTTGGAATTAGATGTTTGGCAATTTTTTCGAGTCAGTCGAACCATGTGATGAATGGTAGTTGTTCTTTCCGGCAAATAAAGTGGCAAGTAGCGAAATGTCCTTGCTTTTTCAATACGCCCGTAGAACTCTCTTCTGGATAGGGGTTTTTCCCATATATTGGAATTAAGGATGTAGTATGCAATACTAAAAGTGTTATACACTATAACAAAAATGAAAGGTATGCTTTTGTTGGTTCAATGTAGTCCTTTCCTTGTTTTAAAGCCACTGTGCCTATTCAAGCGAATCAAAATAATATGCACAATTTTCGTGGCATGAAATTCAAAGTAATCAAGGTGTTTTCTTCATATTTTCACCACTTTTCTTCGAAAGCTGATCATTCTTCAAAATGAGATTGAAAGGAAGCTTTTTTACAAATGTCCCAAGTCGTAGACAGATCTGAAGAAATGTGTACCTATTCAAGTGAAGCGGAGTGTATATACTTAATAATAAAAATAATTTGTTTTTAAGCGGTAGACTTAAGATAAATATAGACATAGTATTTATATCATCGCAGCTGTGCAGATAAATATGTTTGGCAAAAATGTTGTACAACTTTTCCATGTACATCATGTGCGTAAATCGTCGCCTGGGTAGAAGTTTGTCGTATGCTAGTTTCGGCAAGTTTGGCCAATCGCGATTGAAGTATTGGAATGCAATTTCTACGAAATGGACAATAGATTTTCCAAAGCCTCGGAGAATGTTACTAGTTCACGAAGTTCTTAAAAATATTTGGATCACAAATTTTTTATTTTTTTTTTGTTCACCGGATGCCACTATCCAATTCCTATGCAATTCGCTCGGTGATTCCGTAAATGAAGTTATTTTTTATGGATAACTTTTCGAGATATTTGAAATTTACCATTATTCAGCTTAAAAAAAAAGAGTGGTTCCACTTAATTACGTATGTATATCTTACGAACCAATTGAACAATCGATTTTCAGAATCACCAAGCAATTCTCATAGGAATTGGATAGTGGATCCAAAGCTATTTCATAAAATTTTTGAGGTTATGAAGGTTTTTCTGTAGTTACATTTTGTCGTATGCTGCATTTTCCAACAATTTTGCAGCCACTTTGAAATACGGCAAAATGTGATAAACATATGTACCAAATTAACGACGATTTTTACTCAATATCTCGGAAACTAAAGGAGATGTCCAAAAATGAATAACGCCATTTGAAGATCTTTGTTTTAAATATGTTAACTGTCATTACAACTAAAAATCGTCAAAATGCGTGCTTACGACAATCTATTTATCCAGGCGACAAATGTATTTATACAGATCTTTGAATAAAATACTTACGGATATTGTCCACGCTCATTTTCGCCGGGTCCCTGAGATGATGATGTCGGCGAATTTGGACGCGAATCACCCTGTCGTGCGAATTTAAAATCACGCTGTGTGGATGGAGAACTATTTGAGATTGGTTCGTATGGCTGAAAAGGAAGTGAAATAGTTGGCAGGCACCTATATTACTACATTACCAGACGGCATAAGCTGCATATGTATAGTAGCATACAAATACAAATACAAACAACAAATGCAATAGGACAAACAAAAGCTAAGGCTAAAGCTAACAACACATTTTTATGTACATATGTATATATAAAAAATAGGTTTACACTGCCATATTTCAAATCCATACGAAATATAAAATTTCGCGAATAAATCAATTTTATTTGCGTCACTACAATGATCTGTTTTGTCAATACTTATAAGTAATTTGATTTATTTATTTATTTATGAA
>NW_016159862.1:47242-66017 GCF_001687245.7 Rhagoletis zephyria | reverse complement strand
TTCGTTTTGGTGCAGAAATTCTCCTAGATGCATTTACGTTTTTTTCTGGCGGTTAGGAATCGATATGTATTTTTATAGAAAAGTCCTAAGGCTCATTCAAGTTTTGGCATTTTTGTTTGTCTAGAAAGCATAAAATCCCAATTTTTGCACTCAAACACATCTAACTCTCTGCTATGCCTAATAATTACAAGTCCAAACTTTCTTACAAATACAAAATTGCAATTAAACTTTACCTCTTTGCTTGCATACAACACCCTCGCCAATGTCAAATCCGAATGCAAGCCACATAGGAAACAATAAATCGATGTGCTGGCTGGTGTTGAAGACACAGATGGCGTGGACGGTGGTGTAGTTATGGTTAGACCGCCATGACGTGAGCCATTGGGTGAGCTTGAAGTGATCATGGGCGAAGGTATATTGTATCTATATAAAGAGAAATGTATATAGTTTAAAATATCATATCATAAATATATTAAAAAATATATATAGAAAATGGTTTTTAGCTCTCTTATGTACCTTCTATGCTCTAATGGCACACGCTCGGCATCCATTGTCTCCCATTGACGCGCTAAGTAATTAACACAATCCTTGCAGGCGAGTACACGATTGTTGGTATCGTTGTTATTGGCAGAGCCACCGCTACCATTACCACCACCTCCATTGTTGCCACTTAAGCTGACATTATCACGACTGTTGCTATTGCTTCCACGCAAGCAGGGAAAATGCATGGCATGCGAATTCATGTGTTCGGCGCTAGTAGAGAGCCATTCCATTTTGTTGGCAGCGGAAAGGACTTTACAAATGGAGCAACTGTGCAAGGAGATACAAACATGCATTAGGAAACATTTTATTAAAAATTTCATTTGAATTTTTTTCGCAATTTAGGTAAGTATTGAAATATTTCGTTTTTATGCTATGCCACTAGGGCACGAACCACGACATTCGTGATCGAATGAAAATAATTGCATTTGCCGAAACGCACTTGTCATACAATGCCGTAATCTCAAAAACTAATTTCGATTCGAGTTTTTTTCGGTATCGAATGTTGTTCATCGAGCGTTTAGAATAAGCATATGACCTCCTTACTACGTATGAACATATAATAGAACAATTTTTTATATGATTTAAAATTATATATCCAGAGCTTATATTCAATCTGTCTGCAATTTTAATTTAAACAAAATAGTTTCTGATATTCAAACCAACCCGTGACTGAACTTGTTATTGCTTTTAACATTGAAGTCCAACAGTAAATTTTACTAACAAACGATATATGAGACTATCTTCACAGTATCATCGATGGCAGTTAAGTCGGAGGATGATTTCAATATAAAAAAACTAATTTTTGTTGCTTTTGCAGATATAAGCGCTTGATATATGTACATACACTCCGCTTCGTTTGAATCAGTACACATTTTTTCCTTAAGATCTGGACTTTAGGGCATCGGCGAAACTTCATTTTAATCTCACTTTGAAGAATTCTTAAAAAGGTTTAAGGCGGGTATCGCACGATTTGTACATTTGTACAGATTTGCCCATTTTCACCGTTACTGAGTGGTGTTGTTTGGAAAGTTGTTATTGAGCTGAACTCATTCTCGGTGTTTTCTTCATATTCACCACTTTTCTTCGAAACTGATCATTCTTCAAAATGAGATTGAAAGGAAGCTTTTTACAAATGTCCCAAGTCCAGATACAAGATCAGATCTTGAAGGCAAAATGTGTACCTATTCAAGTGAAGCGGAGTGTATATACTTAATAATAAAAATAATTTGTTTTTAAGCGGTAGACTTAAGATAAATATAGACATAGTATTTATATCATCGCAGCTGTGCAGATAAATATGTTTGGCAAAAATGTTGTACAACTTTTCCATGTACATCATGTGCGTAAATCGTCGCCTGGGTGGAAGTTTGTCGTATGCTAGTTTCGGCAAGTTTGGCCAATCGCGATTGAAGTATGGAATGCAATTTCTACGAAATGAGACAATAGATTTTCTGCAAAGCCTCGGAGAATGTTACTAGTTCACGAAGTTCTTAAAAATATTTGGATCACAAATTTTTTATTTTTTTTTTTTGTTCACCGGATGCCACTATCCAATTCCTATGCAATTCGCTCGGTGATTCCGTAAATGAAGTTATTTTTTTATGGATAACTTTTCGAGATATTTGAAATTTACCATTATTCAACTTAAAAAAAAAAGAGTGGTTCCACTTAATTACGTATGTATATCTTACGAACCAATTGAACAATCGATTTTCAGAATCACCAAGCAATTCTCATAGGAATTGGATAGTGTTATTTTTGAGGTTATGAAGGTTTTTCTGTAGTTACATTTTGTCGTATGCTGCATTTTCCAACAATTTTGCAGCCACTTTGAAATACGGCAAAATGTGATAAACATATGTACTAAATTAACGACGATTTTTACTCAATATCTCGGAAACTAAAGGAGATATCCAAAAATGAATAACGCCATTTGATAGATCTTATTTTTTTTTTAAATATGTAACTGTATCTACAACTAAAAATCGTCAAAATGACGCTTACGACAATCTATCATCCAGGCGACAAATGTATACAGATCTTTGAATATACTTACGGATATTGTCCACGCTCATTTTCGCCGGGTCCCTGAGATGATGATGTCGGCGAATTTGGACGCGAATCACCCTGTCGTGCGAATTTAAAATCACGCTGTGTGGATGGAGAACTATTTGAGATTGGTTCGTATGGCTGAAAAGGAAGTGAAATAGTTGGCAGGCACCTATATTACTACATTACCAGACGGCATAAGCTGCATATGTATAGTAGCATACAAATACAAATACAAACAACAAATGCAATAGGACAAACAAAAGCTAAGGCTAAAGCTAACAAACACATTTTTATGTACATATGTATAATAAAAAATAGGTTTACACTGCCATATTTCAAATCCATACGAAATATAAAATTTCGCGAATAAATCAATTTTATTTGCGTCACTACAATGATCTGTTTTGTCAATACTTATAAGTAATTTGATTTATTTATTTATTTATGAATTTATAAATAACTATATGCGCATATACCATATACAAATGTACATACTGGCCACAACCCCAAAGTCCACACGCAGCCATCCATCAAACAAACATACTCGACAATTATCGTAATTGAAAAGCGTTGGCTCGCAAGCATTGTCGACATGATTAGATTCTCGTTTCAAAGAAAAAGCCACTACTGTTGCCTACTCGCTTTTTTACGAATGCTTTAGATAGCTGCTGCTGGCTGGTGACACTAATTTTAGCCCTAGTTTAATATGTAGCCGCTTGAGGCATTAAATCTCACAATTCTTGGTCACACAACAAACGTTTTTCAATGAAACAAAAAAAAATAAAAATAAATAAATAAAAATTCATGGCTAGGTCTATGTTTGCATGAGGTTATCGTTTATTTTGGGACTACATTTTAATCTGTATTTTATAGTATTTTAGATTAGGTTATTGCAGATGTCAGCGCCCTTGATGTTAATTTCACAATAAATCTGCGGTAATTAAACACGCTTCCTTCTTCGGTTATCGCAATCAGAAAACAAAAAATAATAAAAATAAAAAATATTAAAAAACAAGTTAAGTTATTTACCCGACGCACAGACAGGTATCAACTATTGGTAGAAATCGATGAACTGGTTACCGAGATACATACACTTTTCTAGTCATAAAGTGGGCGGTACCACGCCCAATTCGTTAAAGTCTATAGCAGTCTTATATATCGTAAAGAGATTGTTGTAACTATTAACTTGGATTAAATTAGCGCCCTTAGTTAATGAAATATAGCAGTTTTTCGTGTTCGGAAGCGGGTGTAATTTTCGTCCGATTTGAATAATTTAAGTGTAGCGAGTTTGGTAGAAATTGATAAATCGGTTACCGAGATACACATTTGTGGTNACGCCCTTAGTTAATGAAATATCGCAGTTTTTCGTGTTCGGAAGCGGGTGTAATTTTCGTCCGATTTGAATAATTTAAGTGTACCGAGTTTGGTAGAAATTGATAAATCGGTTACCGAGATACACATTTGTGGTAAAAAGTGGGCGGCGCCACCCTTACCCTTATAAGGCAGGTGGGCGTGGTTAGTTCCCGATTTCAAAGATTCTCAATAGATTTTTTAGCTAAACCCTAGGCAAGGCTCTTACCGAGTTTGGTAAGGATTGGTGAAGCGGCTACTGAGATATAGCATTTCATCATAAGTGGGCGGGGTCACGCCCATAGAAACGTATGTACAGAAAAGTACCGAAAATGGCGGTGAAAAAGATACGTTTTCGGTTGTGTTTTTCTGAAATTTGTCTGATTGAATTTTTCATTCAATACACTTTCCTTCTGCACTTCAGAGATATTTTTCGTGGTTCAAAAGAAATAAAATAAAATTAGGAAGCGGCTGACGGCATTCGAAAACCGCCACCTTTTGGAAGCTAACAAATAGCGGCACACTCCTCTGCACGCTCAGCCACTGCCGACTACGCATGCATCCTTTCAGATGTTTAGCTTGAGCAAATAAAATACAATTACTGCTTTCGAATGACATCATCTTTTTCGAACGTTTTCCGGATACGAAAATTGATGATAACTGTAAAGTTTTTTGTATGCACTGTCGGCAAAATTTACGTCTCTTTGTCATCAAATCAAAAATCGGCGGGATTTTTTAGCAACTTAAAACTGCCACTTTATTATTACTATTATTTAATGGCCTACAAAACTGCATACCAATTTTTTTTCTAAAGATTCTGAATAAAGTAAAATTTGTATACTATTTGCACAAAGTATGGAATTTGGTTTTACATATGTTTTGTTAGATGGTGAGCTAAGATTTTGTAAAAAAAATATTAAACATTAAATAAACAAAAGAAAATTAAAAAAAAAAATCGTCATATATTGGGCTGTCCACCTTATGGCCAAGGCTGTAGGTTGTTTATTTCCCAATAAGTATGAAGAAGTAGTACAAATCGTTAAAGAATTTGTCAAAAAAAATATATATATGGGCGATCCCAGCGAAAAGTCACCCGCGAAAAAAAGTCCTTTATCTAACTTATTTATAGGCCGATTTGGCTGCTTTTTATAGAATATACTGGTAATGAAGGCAGACACATTTTTGCTAAAAATTATCTCGTTAGGGGGCGCCAGGGTCGAGATATTTTGAAAAACTGTATTTATGCTCTGGCTTATTTCACATTTGGCATTTGAAAAAAAGGGAACCGCTGTGGCGTCGATGTCAAAACAAAAAGTATATTCGGCATAGAATGGATGTTTTTTCACGTTGAAAATTCGTTCGAAAACAATATTAACAAAACTTTTTCAATGGAGATTTTAGTAAAGTAGCGTCAGGTTATGTCCCGTCAGATAGTTCAGCTGATTAAACAAAAAGCAGAAAATATTTCTACATTTAAAAACTTGGAAAATTAACCTTAAATATTTATTATATTACTACAAAAGTTTCATACAAATAGTATTGCCCAATTTCTGAGTTTTGCCATTTTGTAACCCAAGTCAAAATCCACCCCTTTTTTTTGTAACGTCACGTCAGCACGTATGTTTACTAACATCTTTAAATCGCTACTACCAACAATAGTAATTTTTTACTGAATAAGGGGCCATTTAATTGCTATGCAAATCTAGAAAAACCTTTTTAAAATGTTGACTTTTGCAATTATTATTATTTTAACATTTTAGCTGCGTTTCTTTATACATTCCGGATAATCCCATTTCACAGCCGGAATAAACAGAATACGTTTGAAATATACGTTAACATATCATCAGGAACGTTCTAAAGAATAAGTAAACAAAAAAGTTTATTCCAAACGTTCAGAATGAATAAAGAAATTCAGCCTTTGTCATACGAGTATTTTCTATCCGGATTCAGCTACTAGAACCTGTTAGCCTTGTGTTTATCTGTTATAATTTTCACGCTTCACATTAGCAGATCCCAGTATAGGCTGTGGCGAAGAGTAGTAATTGAGAAACGATTTTACTATACACGCCACCGGCATGTATTTCCACCAACTGAATCCGAATCTGAGGTCCGTTTGACTCATACATCCTCCACATTTCGATTATATTGCGAATAAAATGGGAACAAATTTACCATTTTGCAGATTTGCATATTTTTCTGGTTAAAACTAATATGCCTGCCGAGCCGCGAACATAATTGAAAAAAAAATAAAAAATATTTTCTATCATTTAGATATTCCCTGATCAAGCCTGGGTCCTAGCAACGGCGGCCGGCTTACTTATCACACATGTTCTATATGTGTGCATACCTACATATGTATGTATATGCTTACTCGGTAAAGCTAACACTCCTTTTATTTACTTTGTTTCTAGCCATCTAAGAATTTATTTTATTTTAATGGAGTGAAATAATAAATACGAGTGCAAACAAAGTAAAACGTAAAAGAAACCAAAAAAAACACAAAAATAATATTACAGCTAGGCTCATTATCTTATCAGTGACATTTGTTGACTTGAATTAGTACACATGTTGACATTTTATTTGGTGTTATTGATAATGAAATTACTCTCAAAATATTTGCAAATGCGCAAACCACCGCTGGCACCACCACTGCCACCAACACAGATATAGAGAGGGGCATGTGAGACACACATTCGGACGAGACACTTGTCATTAGAACGGCAGCAAGTTATTTGCAAAAAAAAAGGTTAAAAAGGCATGCATGTGCACAAAAAAAAAAACAAATAAATAGAACATAATAAAGTGACAATCAACAATTAAAACAATACTTCACGCAAAATTTGTCTGCCATTCACCATGCTTACTTAACAATATACATTAGCCAACGAACGGCCTTCAGTGCGAAAAACGCTTTGCTGTTTTATTCTCTGTATACGGGATGCTATTTATGTACATACATAAATGCAAATATACATACGTATGATATACTATCATAATCTACTTGAACTGCTGCTAGGCATACAACTAGTATTTTTCCCATAATAGCGGAATTTTTGTAACATTTCACCTTCTGTCTGTCTGTGCGTCAGTCAATTTTTTTGTATTTGATTTTTATTTTTTGTATTCTCCTTCTGTTTAATCTTTAAATCATTTTGCATTCAATAGAGCGCGTCAGCGTGTTGTACTACACCACCAACAATATTTGCTGCCGTCTCGTTGACTTTTGCTGACTTGCATGCATGCGAGATGGTTGCTTGGCCTGATAAGGCAAAAGGTGACTGTTTTATTGGCCCCAAGCGATAGCCTCTGTTACATCGAGTGGGCACCTTTATTGACATTCGACGTTATCAGAAAAAATAAATATAAGTGCTCGTTAATCATATTGATGCCGCGTGTTAATAAAAATAAATCTAGTGGAAAGTGTACATATGTACTTATGCCTATAAATATATATACGAACATAAACATTTGTAGTTAAGCGAAAACACTATGCCCACTTATTTTAAACTGCGGAATTATAATCTAGGAATAACCACACGAACGCACGTACATACATGTACACATGCATACTTGAAAAGGCACTCATAATTGAGGACTTGGGGCGACCAGCGTCTTATGCAATAACTAGCACAGAAAGAAGTGGACAAATTAATTATTTAAAACTCAACTCACCTTAAATTTCACATTACTTGTCGAATCGGAATTGGCTAATGACTTCTCAGAGGGTGTATAACGTCCAGCACCCTCAGCACTGGTGCCGATCACATTGTTGTTATTGAGATTTGAGTCGCTATCAATGCTGTAAATAACGCCGGCACCTCCAACGCCAGCGCTATTATCGCAGCCAGCGCCGACGGATACACGCCCCGTAGAGGTAGCTGTTGCCATTGTAGCATTATTGCCACCTTCAGCTAAGTATAAATGCTTTTCATAACAAGAGGAACATATTTGCACCATGCCTGAAAAAGAAGAGCGAAAAATTAAGCAAAATGTGTGATTGGCAGGAAGTAAAAAATGCGTAGGTACTTACCCTGTGGACTAATTGGACTAGCGTTTTTGAAAGCTTTCATTGTTTTTATGAAGGGATAGTAGGGCTCGCGCTCAGCATTTGGACAGCAGTAGACTAGCCGTAATCGTGAAGAGGGCGTATCGCCGCCACAAGTATAGCATACAAATGTGGTGCGTTCCGTGACGGATGTGGGTTTCTTACGTAGCGTATAGGAGCGATCATTTTCAGGTGTTTGGCCAGTCTGGAAAAAGATACGAGGTTAAAATTTTGCATAGATTACTTTAGTTCAAGGTCTGCATAAAGAAAAGGTAGTTATAAAGATATTATTTAAGTAACTTTAAACGATGCTATGAATCCTAAAGACCAGATTCAGCCAAACATTCGTCATCTGCTGAACCAGACGGACAATAGATAGCTCTTGCCGAGATCGGTCCCTAGAAGAAGAACGAGATTCTCGCAGGGGCCCTAAAAACATTCAACAGTTGTAAAAAAGAAATAAATCTTGATCACCAAAAATTTTGACATCAGTCGCGTCCATAACACATCCCACGGCAGAAGTTTTTTAAAGCTTTCTATAGATTTTAGATCAGTGACGGTCAGGAAGAGGTTTCAGTGTGCGTCCATATAAAATCTATAAAAAAATTTTCAACAGTTGTGCAAAATAAGCACATTTTTATCATCGAAAATCTGCAAATCAGTTACGACCAAAGTACATCTTACGGCAGAAACTTTTGAAAGCTTTCTATAGATTTAATATTAGTGACGGCCAGAAAGAGTTTTTAATCTGTGCGTCCATATAAAGCTTATAGAAAATTTTCAGTAGTTGTGAAAAAGAAAGATATATTTACCATCGAAAATCTGCAAATCAGTTACGACCTAAACACATCCCACGAAAGCTTTTTAAAGCTTTCTATAGATTTGATAGATCTTATATCAGTGACGGTCAGAAAAAGTACAGGGCAATTCTAGCTAAGATAGTTGAAAGTCTTTTATAAGACGGTTGAAAGTCAGTAGGCAAGATTGTTTGCAGGATTTGGTTTATTCCGGCACGAATATCTTACAAAAACAGCTCCCTTACCCACTTTTTTGATAAAAAAATACTTGGAATCATTTTGATCGCGCTGCTCCAAGAGTTGCAAAGGACTGGCGTGAGAACCGAGGTCGAGTCCTTGGGCAGCGGAATTTTGTTTTTAAAGTTTTTCTTTTGTTTTTAATATTTTTTTTATTAATTTTCTTTTCATTTTATTGTTTAAAAGAGAAAAATATATGTATATGGATATATTTATATGAATTTATTACTTTCTCTGATTTATTTTTTTCTTTGATTTAATTTTTTTAAATGAAAAATATTATTTTAATATCATTTACTTTCTAGAAACTTATATGTACATATTTTTATGATTTTAATGAAATTTCATTTGGGTGTGAGATATTCTTAAAAAAAATTAACTTAACTAATTTTAAGGAAGTTATTTAATTTTTTTTTTTCTTTTTTAACTGAATTTTCTGTTAAAATACATAAACAATTATTTTAGTATCATTTAATTTTTAGAAACTAATTTTTTAGTTTTCATTTGATTTTTCCTTTATTTATTTATTTTCTGTTAATTTCTTGTTTTTATTTATTTAAAAAAATATACACTGCCGGAACAAAGTATTGGCACAGCAAATTTTTCACAATATATGCAACAGTTTTTATTCTAATATTTTTCCGCCAATTTTGTATAAAAATATGGTTCATTCAACAACATAAAAATATGATTCCTAAACTTTGTGCAAAATTAGCGAAAATTCAACAAATTTTCATTAAAATTTTCAACTTTTTAATCAGAGTACGCAGTTTTGCGGCCCATTAAATTATAGTAAAAAAATGCAAGTGTGGAGTTAGTCAAAAATCGCGTTGATTTTTGAGAATTTTTTTGTTGAAGGTGTTTTGCATTTTATTCCATATAAAGTATTTTCGAAAAAATTTTTTGTATGGAAAAGACTGCGTGAAAAAAATGCCAAAAATCAACAGTAATTCCTAGCTACTTAAAATTTGCACTTTATTATAATAAAATTGATTGGGCTACAAATCTGCATACACAAAGAAATTCTAAAAAATCTGATTAAAAAGTTGAAAATTTTCATGAAGATTTGCTGAATTTTCGCGAGTTTTGCACAAAGTTTAGGAATTATATTTTTATGTTTCTTGTTGTAGAATGAACCATATTTTTATACGAAATTAGCGGAAAAATATTAGAATGAAAATTGTTGCATATATTGTGAAAATTTTGCTGTTCCGGCAGTGTATATATCCTCGTTAGCAGATCTTTGCATTAGTCTTTCGAAAGACAGCAAATAGGTTTGTTCATCGGAAATCCAGCAAGAATTATCCAACACTCAAAATATCAGAGAGTATGAAAAAGTTCTCTTAAATCCTCTCTCATGTTGGGAAACTTGCAAATTTCAACACGAACGCAAATTTTTATAGAATTTTTAAAATTACTTCAGATAGACAAAAATAGAATATACATGTATATTTCTTGCTCTTTATCATACTAGCTGTCGGGTTTCTTAAAAAGACTCTGGTTGCAATTGCAATCCGATTGCGAATGCATTTTTTTTTTGCTAATTTGGAATAAACGAAATTAATTATATAAATGAGAATGTGTTAGTTTCCATCACACAATTCTTGTAGGGATATCAACAAGTATGTACTTCCTTTTTTCTTTGAAAATCTCTCGTGTTTATAAATTATTAAATTTAACGAACTTTTTTATTCAAATTATCGTCGGAACACAATGCAACCATGTGCCACAATCATATGTTTTTCGGGATTGCAAATTCTTGTTGGCTAAAATTTTTCGTGCAAGAATTTGCAACTTCTCTCCAGGAGAACTGTCACTTTGCGCTCTCAGTTTTTGAGTGATCGATCATTTTTTGGCTTGCACGAACGCGATTCGGGCAAATATCATGACAATTCGTACAAATTCGTACAAATTTTTTTGCCTGTGGTAAGTTAAAAGACAGTTGCCATAATTGACTTGTTAGGCTGCATGAGAGACTTTCCCCAATGCATTGCATATTTTCAGACAAATTTAGCCCAGGAACTTCTAGATTTCCCTGCAGGGTTAACGGTCCCGCCTTAGTGTCGTTGCGGCGGTAGAGATGAAAAATACCAACATGTTCGACCTAGTGCAATTTGGCAAGTTTGGCGACAAAAGGAGGTATTATAACAGCATAAGGCTCCCCAAGCAGCTATGGTGAAAATACCTATTATTTATTAACATTATTTGTATTTTTATTTTGTATTTACTTTGTTAAGTATACTTAACATTCCCATTTATTATATTTGCCTAAGATTACCACCACCTATTTCACTATTTACCTTCACCTTCTCTTCCTCCTTATCTTTGAGAATTAGATAAGTTTTTAATTTCTTATAATCCTTCCAGTTATCGTTTTCCAGCAATTTCCTCTCTTTCCGCGTACAAGCTGTCGCTTCTGTTCCCCTTAACGTTATCGCTGCACCAACAGCATTTGTTGTAACACCGACACCGATCGCACCTTTATCACTACAATCTGCCATTACCAACAGCAATAAACACTTGCGAATTTGCATTGATTTAAGGATCGCAAAAAAAATATTCCCCACACAAATAGTTTTTACAAAACTATAACACTTCTTTCTACACCACTTATGTTAAAAAAATGGCATTTACAAGTCCGAACACGGGCAAGAGAGGCGTTGCACTTAAGTAATATGTTTAAAAATTTAAATTTTTTTCGCCAACACGAGAGCACTCGAAAAGATAACTTTTAATTTTATTCCGCAGTTATATTTTGCTTAATCAATTTACAAATGAAGCAACACTTTAAATTTAGAACAGCAAGTACTATTCTATACATTATAAGCTTTTGATAAGAGATCGCTCAACATACATACAGCGAACGCAGGAATACTGCCTTAGGCAACTTTTGAAGCGGAAACACTGGTTTAAAGCAGATTTCGAAACTGAAGTTTTTGTTTATCTAAAATTCTTGTGCTTTTTAACTTTATGTTAGCACTTTGTCTTACGAAACCGCGTTTATTTATTATCTTTCTTATCTGACGATCGTTTTTGATCTATATTTATTCACGCACAGAAGCAATTACAATTAGTCCACGTACACTTGTACATACATATCTACGCACAAATGTAACTACAGACACTAGAAACCGAAACGTGTCCGCTGACTGACAGTGACATTACCGCCTTTACCGTTGCTGTTGCCGCACGATTTGACGGTGTTAAACGAATAAGAGCACGCTTCGTATACGACTGGAAGTGTGTAGCGGACAATGAGCGATTCGAACCCAAATCCACATGAAATACTGATAACAGTGGGAATCAACTTAGCCTGTACCTATGTATATGCATGTACATACGTACATATATGTGTATATAATGGTTGACTTAATTAGGACCCCGAGTCAACAGAATGCAGTATCAGAGTCAAAAGCAGTAATGGAAACACTGCAGATACAACAACTACATAGAATATCGCTCATGTAATCTAAAATGCTTTTCACCAACACAAAATCATTTTCATGTTTGCACTAGTATACCTAGTGTACGTCTGTAATATAAAAATAAAAAAAAAACTTTCCAGCCACTACAATGGTTATACAAACTGAACAAAAATTAGTTTATAATCACAAAATTAACAAACTCTGTGGAAATTATTTATTTGTACTATACGTCAATCATGCAGCTGTTTTTTTAATAGTTACTAACTGCTCAAATATGAAAAGAACTCTAACGCTGTATATAGCATCGGAAAAGCTTAGCTAGCAGGTTGCGTTGCGGTTAAAAAATAACTTGGAAGATAAGGCCAATGTTAAACAAATGTTTCTGGTGGATTGATAAATTTACATTTTAGCTGAAAATTAAATATTTTTTTGTAAACAAAGGGGTATTTAAATAATGTTGTTTGCGGCAAGCTGTCGAAACTGCTGCATACCAGTTAGGTGAATTAAGGTATCAACAAAATTTTTGTGTGCCATATGATTTTTTAGGTTAGGTTACGAGAGTGGCGGCCACTCTAGTGTAGTGGTAAGCAGTGCGCGCTTCCACTTGGCAGGGCAAAACATCGCAGAAAAATTTTGAAAAAAGGTTTTTTCTTAACAACGGTCGCCCCTCGGCAGGCAGTGGTAAACCTCCGAGTGTATTGCTGCCATAAAAAAACAGCGTCTCATAAAAATACAATCGCCGATCGGAGTCGGCGTAAGACTGTAGGTTCCTCCCCTTTTTGTGACAAACACCAAGGCGCACGCCACAAATCGGAGGAGAAGCTCGGCCAAATGCCAACGTGTTGTGTAAGCGTCAATTTATTATTATTAAGGTGCAAGTCTTAAGTAGCTAGGACTTACCGTTAATTTTTGGCAACTTTTTTTTTGTTGAAAATGTTGTTTTTTTTTAGAAATTTTTTTTTTTTNTAACGTGTTGAGTAAGCGTCAATTTATTATTATTAAGGTGCAAGTCTTAAGTAGCTAGGACTTACCGTTAATTTTTGGCAACTTTTTTGTTGAAAATGTTGTTCTTTTTTTTTTTTAGAAATTTTTTTTTATGGGGAATCAAATGAGCAGCACGTTGCACATTTTTGTACTAAATTTTAATGAGCTACAAAACTGCAAATCAACTTTCTTCTAAACACTCTGATTTTGATGAAACTTTACAGAATTAATTTTCACAGTTTTTGCAAAAAGTCGGAAATTTTGATTTATATGGTTTATATGGAAAAGAGATTTACCTTCATAAAAAATAATAAACGTTACGTAACCAAAAGCAAAATAGCCAAACCTGGCTAAGATGTTGAGTCCTAATTTATATTTTGGTCACTGTAAGTGTTCCTCAATTCGAAGCACAGACATTCAGATTAGAAAATAATAACTGTTTATAGAGAAAATTACGATCATATACCAACATCACTTAAAATTGTTTCATAGACACGCCATTTTAATGACCTGACATGGCGTGGAAATACTGAACACCGAATACGGGACAAATACAGGATATTAAAAGAAATACAGAACATTTGGCGTCCTGTATAGAATAAATAAATTACCAGGACAATTGGTCAAAAAACAGGTATATCCAGTACAGGACGGATGGTCACTGTAGTTATAATCAAAGCTTAAAACTTGGAAAAACTCTGCTATTTATAAATTATGTTTCTACAATTGCATTTCCTTCTCTCCATCGACTTACCTGATAGCTGTTCCATTGTTGTATAAGATTTTCAAAGCATAGCTGACAGGCTTGTATCATGCCACGCGGATCCTTTGGGCGTGAACGTGGCGGACGTGGATGCTGTTCATTGAAAATGGGAAAGTACGGATGATGGCGACCCTTCAGATCTTTGGAACGTACAGTACTGAGTTCGATGAGACTACCACGCCGCTGCTCATCACCACAAACATAACATACTTCAGTCAATGAGTTTTTGTCTGGCATTGACAAATCCAGTATGCCGACATCCACTTGGTTGGCTGTATTGCTAGGCGAGGCATTTCTAAACATTTGCCGCGAGGTACCGCATGATAGCATATAGGGTTCACAAATGTTGTTAGAGTTTCGCAAATCTAAAGCGGCACCAGTATCGTCGGCATCAGCCATCGAAGGGGCATTCGAATGACTTCCGCCACCAGCTGCAATACCATAATCATATGGACTGATGCGATCTTGTCGCTGATGTTGTATTTGGTGCTGTTTGCTATCAGAAGTTAAATTAGAAGTAGGTTTTTGAGCTTCATTTGGTGGATTTAGATCGTGGCGTGCTGCAGCTGAGTTCATATAGGAAATCTGTCCCAATTTGAATTTGTGATGCGCAAATGATGATGATTTTATATTAATTGATTCATACGGCGAACCGCTGGCAACTGCTTTACGTGTTTCAACTGTGGAAGGTTCCTCATTCATGTGTGTCATACCCTTAGGTAACTGCGTGGAGCTAATTTGTTTTTCTTTTGGTTGTGGCGTCAATTGGCCATTTAAGGTCGCGTTAACATTTCGATTGTAATAATCACAGTACTGTTGTGCCGATGAACTGCTAGGGACATTCGTCGTTTGAGCATAATGTAGTGACGATGGCGGCTCATTTGAATGCACAGGAAAATATTGATTTACCACATTCGCCGGCCGTTCGTATTCAGCGCGATTTGGTGTCCTCTGCACATTGCCAAAGTAAGCGAAATCCTCATGCAAAGTGCCATGCTGCAAATGATCAGCACTCAAGCCGAGCACCTGAGCAGCATATTCGCCTTGCGTTTGGATGTCGGCGCCTATGTAATTTTTGCCATCCACCCGTTTCATATGATATAAGCGTTGCAAATGCGGTTTCTTCTTCCGTTCGTATGCATCCCATTGTTCTCGCAAGGATCGATAACATAACATACAAGCGATTACATATGTTTGACTGTTCGCTACCTTTGGCACGCCGTTAGGCGGCTCATGGCGTTCTAGGAAGGGAAAATATGGTTCCGTTGGACATTCTTGATTCGGACGTATACGTAAAGACTCGCAGCCGCCGTTACCACCGCAAACGTAACACAAAGGGAATACGCCATCGTTAGCTGAATTGCCGAGAGTATCACATTCCGAAATATTGGCTGGATTTGTTTTAGATGATGGACGTTGAGGATGATAGTATGCTGACTGTAGCGAATGATCCAAGTTGTGATGCGTTCCCATATAAGGGGACGATTTCGAATCGGGTGACAGTGACGCAGCAAGATGACCTTCAGCTAGCTTTGGTGTTGCTTGTTGTTGTGATTGTGTAGACACGCCACGTTGTTCGCTTTTTACATGAACTTTCCCTTTTTCCATAATATATTTCTGAAATATATGGATTAGGTATAGAGATAGTAAAAGCTTTTAAAATATATAAGATACATACTTACCTAATCTGTAGCAGTTTCTGATGGTTATTTTTACGCTTTTTTTCTGGATCAATGATGAAGGTAAATATAAAATAAAGTCGCTCTTGGATGAATAAAATTGAATACGGAAAACGCGTTTAATATTTAATTATTTATTAGCGGACCAAACGCTAAGCGATTATCCGGGTTTATCACTTTTTTTATATTTTAAAGGAATTAAAATTTGTCCTTGTTTGTAGGCACTTTCGAAATTTGTTGCTTGGTATTTGGATAGCAATTTTTATTTTTTTTTTTTTTTGTAAAAGTTAAAATAGCTTGACGTAGCTATAATTTTATACAATTATGCGTAAATGCTTTGCACATTTACTGCAAATTCAACACTTCTCAGCTTTAGTCTACTTACACAAGATACCTACATATTTATGTGATACGTGGAAGTGAATATGCATGCGTATGGCATTGTTTTACTAATCCATCATAATTTTTCAACATTAAAAAAGAAGATAAAAGTTTGCATAAAACAAAAAAGTTGCCCAATCCCACTAGTCACAATTCCCGATCGTTCGCACCGTCTTCTTCAATTTTCTTTCTCGGTGCGTTTCTCGGATTTTCGTGTGTCCAGCCAGGCATTCGTTCATTGAGGGCTGACATACAAACAAACACCCGCACACCAACTGCCTGCCGCTGGTTTCTGCTTCTGAAGTTTTTGCTAACTTTTCCGACTGCAGTATTGTTGTTAGCTATTACTCCAACTTTGGTTATTTAGCAATGCGATGAAAATTGTATTACGCACTACAACTTTTTGGCCAACTTTTACCAGCACGCAGCTTATAGTTCTCAACGCACCCGAACACCGAAACGGAAAAAGTGAGGTCACAAAGAAAACTCACAATTGGTGTATTACAAAATTCCATCGGACACTATCCGAGTTGCTATTTCTATGGGCTTCACTATTCGGACGTAATTTGCATTTCCCATTGGGCCTTGGTCAAATCTTACGACCCAATTACTTGCAGTATATCACAAATTCATTTTCATTGGTCTTTTTCAGTTTTTACACTCCACTTTTTTATTTGGAAAATGTAAACTGCAAAAACCTATCACTTCTGCTCACGCGATCTAGAATGGGAACACAAAAGACATTGCGTCCATTTTGAACAGAACTGTCAACCGCTGGTATGCTTTGCTCTGACATTCGATGCATTTTTCGCTTCGGACAGAGTGTTGCCACATCTGCCTGCGCTGTACACCATTTTATTTCGGAGGGATTTTCACTAGAACAGCAATAGCTAAAGCAGGGATCACACGATTGGTACATATTTGAATTTTTTTGGCAGTACCAGACTGGTGTTCTACAAATTTGGATCGAGTATGAGTCCAGCACAATAAAAGAATCCCACGGACGTGGACATCCGAACAGACACTTGCTTGCAGAGGAGCCCTCGCCAAGGCATGGCATCTATGCGAACTGACGGACGAAGTGCAGAGGTTCACAGAAGAATGCCGTACTGGACACACAACCACCTGACGTGGACGAGACGGAGACTAGGACCACAATAGCACAACTTCGCCGCACGACTCGAAACATATCTTCCCATGCACACAAAACCCCACTCAGCTGACGCCTTCGTCCCCTGTGGACAGACCCCATAGAGGCTGCACCCTTCTTGGGTCTACCGTTAGTTGAGCTTGACGATAACGCCTGAGAGACTAAACTCTACAACAACAAAAACAACAACCCCCCTCGGTAAGTGTCAAAATGTAGAAATCCACAACGTGCCTCAGGGAAGGTGTCCCGTTCTGAAGAGGGTATGGAGATATATTTTAAGGTTATCTAACATCGCTGCATCAATTTTGAATCATGGCTGCCTTTTTCCGGATCTTGGTAACGGAAGTGTTAAGAAGAGCAGAGCGCCCGATAGACCTCTAGGTCGCAGTGCACACCGTCGGTTTATGTGTTATAATATTTAATTGTTAAAATATCGTTCATTATNGATAACGCCTGAGAGACTAAACTCTACAACAACAAAAACAACAACCCCCCTCAGTAAGTGTCAAAATGTAGAAATCCACAACGTGCCTCAGGGAAGGTGTCCCGTTCTGAAGAGGGTATGGAGATATATTTTAAGGTTATCTAACATCGCTGCATCAATTTTGAATCATGGCTGCCTTTTTCCGGATCTTGGTAACGGAAGTGTTAAGAAGAGCAGAGCGCCCGATAGACCTCTAGGTCGCAGTGCACACCGTCGGTTTATGTGTTATAATATTTAATTGTTAAAATATCGTTCATTATTTGCTCGCCGCTCCACTATGTTCTTACCCTTAAAGCTCAGTTAGTCTAGACTTAACTTAATTTAACTTACCGTAAGAAATCATCAATGATTACTCAACACGTCAACTTAAGCCAAGAGCGGAAATATTTTGTTTTTGTATTTNAGGTACATACCTTAGGGTTGAAACATAGTGGAGCGGCGAGCAAAGCGAAGAGCTAGCCGCTCCACTATGTTCTTACCCTTTAAGCTCAGTTAGTCTAGACTTAACTGAATTTAACTTACCGTAAGAAATCATCAATGATTACTCAACACGTCAACTTAAGCCAAGAGCGGAAATATTTTGTTTTTGTATTTTCTTTTTCAGCTGTTTAACAGTTCGCCGCCTTAAATGCCACATCAAAAAAATTCATGCAAACAACAATGTTTGCTTTCATTTATTTTTAAGAAATACAAAAACGAGAGTCTGGCAAGCCTGATTCTCTCACCGCTCTCAATTTCCGTAAGACCGTAAAGCTCGTCGGCGATTTCAAGCAAGGTGTATTAAACCAGGTGGTGTTGGGGCGACAGCTGAGTTTCTCGCCGTGGAGGCCATTACGTCAAAATGATGTGTTTGTTGTAACTCATACCAATGACAGTATGGACATC
>NW_016159862.1:34531-47217 GCF_001687245.7 Rhagoletis zephyria | reverse complement strand
TACCATTTTTTATTAAAAAACGAGAGCTACAAATTTTTTCTTTCCACAACAAATTTACAACAAAAACACTACAATTAATGCCGTAGTTAACTTTTCCAATTTCGAAAAGTGTAGTGCTAACTTGACACACGTGTATATAGCATCGGAATAAGCTTAGCTAGCAGGTCTGCGTTGCGGTTAAAAAATAACTTGGAAGATAAGGCCAATGTTAAACAAATGTTTCTGGTGGATTGATAAATTTACATTTTAGCTGAAAATTAAATATTTTTTTGTAAACAAAGGGGTATTTAAATAATGTTGTTTGCGGCAAGCTGTCGAAACTGCTGCATACCAGTTAGGTGAATTAAGGTATCAACAAAATTTTGTGTGTGCCATATGATTTTTTAGGTTAGGTTACGAGAGTGGCGGCCGACTCTGGTGTAGTGGTAAGCAGTGCGCGCTTCCACTTGGCAGGGCAAAACATCGCAGAAAGATTTTGAAAAAAGGTTTTTTCTTAACAACGTCGCCTCGGCAGGCAGTGGTAAACCTCCGAGTGTATTGCTGCCATAAAAAAACAGCGTCTCATAAAAATACAATCGCCGATCGGAGTCGGCGTAAGACTGTAGGTTCCTCCCCTTTTTGTGACAAACACCAAGGCGCACGCCACAAATCGGAGGAGAAGCTCGGCCAAATGCCAACGTGTTGTGTAAGCGTTAATTTATTATTATTAAGGTGCAAGTCTTAAGTAGCTAGGACTTACCGTTAATTTTTGGCAACTTTTTTTTGTTGAAAATGTTAGCATTCTCATTAGTATGTTAGAAATTTTTTTTGTTTATGGGGAAGCAAATGAGCCAAGCAACGTTGCACATTTTTGTACTAAATTTTAATGAGCTACAAAACTGCAAATCAACTTTCTTCTAAACACTCTGATTTTGATGAAACTTTACAGAATTAATTTTCACAGTTTTTGCAAAAAGTCGGAAATTTTGATTTATATGGTTTATATGGAAAAGAGATTTACCTTCATAAAAAATAATAAACGTTAACGTAACCAAAAGCAAAATAGCCAAACCTGGCTAAGATGTTGATGTCCTAATTTATATTTTGGTCACTGTAAGTGTTCCTCAATTCGAAGCACAGACATTCAGATTAGAAAATAATAACTGTTTATAGAGAAAATTCGATCATATACCAACATCACTTAAAATTGTTTCATAGAGCACGCCATTATGATGCAGCGTGGAAATACTGAACACCGAATGCGGGACAAATACAGGATATTAAAAAAATCCAGAACATTTGGCGTCCTGTATAGAATAAATAAATTACCAGGACAATTGGTCAAAAAACAGGTATATCCAGTACAGGACGGATGGTCACTGTAGTTATAATCAAAGCTTAAAACTTGGAAAAACTCTGCTATTTATAAATTATGTTTCTACAATTGCATTTCCTTCTCTCCATCGACTTACCTGATAGCTGTTCCATTGTTGTATAAGATTTTCAAAGCATAGCTGACAGGCTTGTATCATGCCACGCGGATCCTTTGGGCGTGAACGTGGCGGACGTGGATGCTGTTCATTGAAAATGGGAAAGTACGGATGATGGCGACCCTTCAGATCTTTGGAACGTACAGTACTGAGTTCGATGAGACTACCACGCCGCTGCTCATCACCACAAACATAACATACTTCAGTCAATGAGTTTTTGTCTGGCATTGACAAATCCAGTATGCCGACATCCACTTGGTTGGCTGTATTGCTAGGCGAGGCATTTCTAAACATTTGCCGCGAGGTACCGCATGATAGCATATAGGGTTCACAAATGTTGTTAGAGTTTCGCAAATCTAAAGCGGCACCAGTATCGTCGGCATCAGCCATCGAAGGGGCATTCGAATGACTTCCGCCACCAGCTGCAATACCATAATCATATGGACTGATGCGATCTTGTCGCTGATGGTTGTATTTGGTGCTGTTTGCTATCAGAAGTTAAATTAGAAGTAGGTTTTTGAGCTTCATTTGGTGGATTTAGATCGTGGCGTGCTGCAGCTGAGTTCATATAGGAAATCTGTCCCAATTTGAATTTGTGATGCGCAAATGATGATGATTTTATATTAAGTGATTCATACGGCGAACCGCTGGCAACTGCTTTACGTGTTTCAACTGTGGAAGGTTCCTCATTCATGTGTGTCATACCCTTAGGTAACTGCGTGGAGCTATTTGTTTTCTTTTGGTTGTGGCGTCAATTGGCCATTTAAGGTCGCGTTAACATTTCGATTGTAATAATCACAGTACTGTTGTGCCGATGAACTGCTAGGGACATTCGTCGTTTGAGCATAATGTAGTGACGATGGCGGCTCATTTGAATGCAAGGAAAATATTGATTTACCACATTCGCCGGCCGTTCGTATTCAGCGCGATTTGGTGTCCTCTGCACATTGCCAAAGTAAGCGAAATCCTCATGCAAAGTGCCATGCTGCAAATGATCAGCACTCAAGCCGAGCACCTGAGCAGCATATTCGCCTTGCGTTTGGATGTCGGCGCCTATGTAATTTTTGCCATCCACCGTTTCATATGATATAAGCGTTGCAAATGCGGTTTCTTCTTCCGTTCGTATGCATCCCATTGTTCTCGCAAGGATCGATAACATAACATACAAGCGATTACATATGTTTGACTGTTCGCTACCTTTGGCACGCCGTTAGGCGGTCTCATGGCGTTCTAGGAAGGGAAAATATGGTTCCGTTGGACATTCTTGATTCGGTAGTATACGTAAAGACTCGCAGCCGCCAGTTACCACCGCAAACGTAACACAAAGGGAATACGCCATCGTTAGCTGAAATTGCCGAGAGTATCACATTCCGAAATATTGGCTGGATTTGTTTTAGATGATGGACGTTGAGGATGATAGTATGCTGACTGTAGCGAATGATCCAAGTTGTGATGCGTTCCCATATAAGGGGACGATTTCGAATCGGGTGACAGTGACGCAGCAAGATGACCTTCAGCTAGCTTTGGTGTTGCTTGTTGTTGTGATTGTGTAGACACGCCACGTTGTTCGCTTTTTACATGAACTTTCCCTTTTTCCATAATATATTTCTGAAATATATGGATTAGGTATAGAGATAGTAAAAGCTTTTAAAATATATACGACATACTTACCTATTCTGTAGCAGTTTCTGATGGTTATTTTTACGCTTTTTTTCTGGATCAATGATGAAGGTAAATATAAAATAAAGTCGCTCTTGGATGAATAAAATTGAATACGGAAAACGCGTTTAATATTTAATTATTTATTAGCGGACCAAACGCTAAGCGATTATCCGGGTTTATCACTTTTTTTATATTTTAAAGGAATTAAAATTTGTCCTTGTTTGTAGGCACTTTCGAAATTTGTTGCTTGGTATTTGGATAGCAATTTTTATTTTTTTTTTTTTTGTAAAAGTTAAAATAGCTTGACGTAGCTATAATTTTATACAATTATGCGTAAATGCTTTGCTACATTTACTACAAATTCAACACTTCTCAGCTTTAGTCTACTTACACAAGATACCTACATATTTATGTGATACGTGGAAGTAGAATATGCATGCGTATTGCATTGTTTTACTAATCCATATAATTTTTCAGCATTAAAAAAGAAGATAAAAGTTTGCATAAAACAAAAAAGTTGCCCAATCCCAAACTACTAGTCACAATTCCCGATCGTTCGCACCGTCTTCTTCAATTTTCTTTCTCGGTGCGTTTCTCGGATTTTCGTGTGTCCAGCCAGGCATTCGTTCATTGAGGGCTGACATACAAACAAACACCCGCACACCAACTGCCTGCCCTGGTTTCTGCTTCTGAAGTTTTTGCTATCTTTTCCGACTGCAGTATTGTTGTTAGCTATTACTCCAACTTTGGTTATTTAGCGAATGCGATGAAAATTGTATTACGCACTACAACTTTTTGGCCAACTTTTACCAGCACGCAGCTTATAGTTCTCAACGCACCCGAACACCGAAACGGAAAAAGTGAGGTCACAAAGAAAACTCACAATTGGTGTATTACAAAATTCCATCGGACACTATCCGAGTTGCTATTTCTATGGGCTTCACTATTCGGACGTAATTTGCAATTTCCCATTGGGTCTTGGTCAAATCTTACGACCCAATTACTTGCAGTATATCACAAATTCATTTTCATTGGTCTTTTTCAGTTTTTACACTCCACTTTTTTATTTGGAAAATGTAAACTGCAAAAACCTATCACTTCTGCTCACGCGATCTAGAATGGGAACACAAAAGACATTGCGTCCATTTTGAACAGAACTGTCAACCGCTGGTATGCTTTGCTCTGACATTCGATGCATTTTTCGTCTTCGGACAGAGTGTTGCCACATCTGCCTGCGCTGTACACCATTTTATTTCGGAGGGATTTTCACTAGAACAGCAATAGCTAAAGCAGGGATCACACGATTGGTACATATTTGAATATTTTTGGCAGTACCAGACTGGTGTTCTACAAATTTGATCGAGTATGAGTCCAGCACAATAAAAGAATCCCACGGACGTGGACATCCGAACAGACACTTGCTTGCAGAGGAGCCCTCGCCAAGGCATGGCATCTATGCGAACTGACGGACGAAGTGCAGAGGTTCATAGAAGAATGCCGTTACTGAGCACACAACCACCTGACGTGGACGAGACGGAGACTAGGACCACAATAGCACAACTTCGCCCGCACGACTCGAAACATATCTTCCCATGCACACAAAACCCCACTCAGCTGACGCCTTCGTCCCCTGTGGACAGACCCCATAGAGGCTGCACCCTTCTTGGGTCTACCGTTAGTTGAGCTTGAGCGATAACGCCTGAGAGACTAAACTCTACAACAACAAAAACAACAACCCCCCCTCGGTAAGTGTCAAAATGTAGAAATCCACAACGTGCCTCAGGGAAGGTGTCCCGTTCTGAAGAGGGTATGGAGATATATTTTAAGGTTATCTAACATCGCTGCATACAATTTTGAATCATGGCTGCCCTTTTTCCGGATCTTGGTAACGGAAGTGTTAAGAAGAGCAGAGCGCCCGATAGACCTCTAGGTCGCAGTGCACACCGTCGGTTTATGTGTTATAATATTTAATTGTTAAAATATCGTTCATTATAGGTACATACCTTAGGGTCGCATACATAGTGGAGCGGCGAGCAAAGCGAAGAGCTAGCATAGAGCAAAGCTTCAATAACAAACGTGTGTGTACGCTTTGCTCTTCACTATGCGGTCTCCCATTGAAACATATGCGTTTGAAATCGACGCTTTGCTCGATGCTCTTTGCTCTTTGCTCGCCGCTCCACTATGTTCTTACCCTTAGACTTCTTTGACACTTCGGCTGTTGTAGAAGCCACGAATTTTTGGTGAATGTTGCTGTTCCCATTATGCATTACTGCGGCATTACTGCAAAAACAGCCCCTTTTATTTCTAAACTAAAACTGATGGAGAAGTCCAGCATTCGTAAACACGGTTAAATGCCGAATTCGAACCAAGCTCATTCGACTGTTTGACTGGAAATGATATTGGATTTCATTACTGCTTTTATTTAAAATGTATACAAATTAAATAAAACTGCAAATGCGACTTGACTTTCTTTTTTAATTAAATTGGATTTAATTTATTTTTTTATTTTTTGTTTCAACACACTTTCGCTCAGTATGCGTTATATAAATTTTGAAATTATATTATAATCGCAAGTACTTTTATAAGCAAACAAAACTTTACAAAAGTTTAAACAATATATAAGAATTCAAAAAATGCTCATCGATTGGAATTAGTTTATGTACTGTAAGATTATCTTCGTTACGATGTCAATAAAAAATGTTTTGATGGCTGCGAAATCGATGTTGAAAAAACGTCAATAGTACATACATACATATGTACATGAATACATACAACATGGCTTCCGTAAGTTGTTTAAGTTATAAGGAAAAATATGCAAAAATTGTGTTCTTGTTGAAATACTATTTTTTTTTTTTAATAAGGTAAAATGTGTTTTTAAATACTTGTCAACTAACTTAAATTAATTCAAAGTCTTAATTACATACAGTACAGTTATTTGCATAACTCTATTTTTAATTTAAAAGTAAAAGTTATATTCTATAAATCTATGCCTTCATTGCGTCTACGTACATAATTGAAAGCATAAAAAACTGGCCTTAGCGCTTAGAACGATTTCGAGATTTTTTGTTTTGTTCGGCACAGTCGATGCTTGTTTTTTCAGTGCAGACCGCATTTAATGCCAATAATTTCATTATAAATGCATTTTCTTCTTTTCATTTACTAATGCGCAGCGACACAGCTTATCGTGACGGATGCAGGTGCAGTAGTGGCGCTTATTCGTAATTCAGGTGGAAGAAAAACTCGCGTCGTACTCGTCACTTTTACACGGCAATTGGGACAGTGGATGCATCTATAAAATAAAAGATGGAAACAAATTACTTAAAATATAGCCCATACATCAAGTGAAGTGCTCTCCGAACTTACCTCGCCGCACATTCTGCACAGGTGGTTATATGCGAGCAGGGATTGAACATAGTATTGATTTCACGATCCATACAAATTTTACAGGTCATCGCTTCGGAAACGCGCGCTTCCACACAACGTGCAATGGCCGCATCACGTTTCTCCTTTTCACGCAGCGCCAAGTCTAATTTATCGCTAACCACACAGATATCATCGAAATGCGGCGCTTCTCCTGCCAATTGTAGCGGCGAAGGCGAACTCGTACTGTGCGTTTGAGCAACACCGCCGAGTAGACTATCGTAGAGATCTCCATTGCCGCCGACAGCACTGTTATTTAATGCTTCGATACCCTTTTCGTGTAATATGCGACGCGCCTGATCATGCACTTCGCGGCAGGTGCGCTGAATGTCGAACACGTATCGCTTTCCCAATTCGGTATCTTCTTTGAACATGGAGGCGATGGTGCCCTTGAGATCGCGTGTGAATTGATTGGTGACCACGCCACGTACCTTATCACAGACATAGAAGGCATGACGCTCCGTTATGGAGCGGTAAAGACCAGCGGCAATAGCATGTTTGGGCAACTTGATTTCGAGTTCTCGGCGATCATTGCAATCGCCAACATATTCCAGCTTAAATGTGCGACGAAATGATTTAGCAGAGGCGATTGCGCTGAACGGGATGCTGTAAGAGTGATGAGAAAAAAAATATGGTTGATTAATGGGAGCGGTAAAAAATCAAGAACTAGCAATGAGTTGAAATGAAATAAAAAAACAAGCAAGTCGTGTGCAAAAACAATCGAAAATGAATTTATTCAGGAACTTCTTTGAAACGTCAAACGGCTCCTATCTATTCTGATTTTCTGACTACACAGAATCCCCTGCCTTTTTTTTAATTGTCTTGTAGAATAACTTCATAAACAAGTAATTTTTAGCAAAAAAAAAAAAAGGACTTAAAAAAATATATATATATCTATATATTTCATGATTCAATGATCGGATCTAAACCAAATTAGTATGGGACACTACCTTTCCGTTGCAAAAAGAATTATCGAAATCGGTTAACGTGGTCCAAAGTTATGCGGTAACATACATAAAAAAAAAATAAAATAAAAAAATTTTCCGACGAACTGATAGCCTCCTCCTTTTTTGGAAGTCGGTTAAAAAGGAATTTACATCTCAAAATACTTACACATTCTTTTCGTCTCCCACGCAGGTCGTGATCGCATTAGCGCCCACGGCTACATCGCAACGCACCGAACTCTCATGCGTCGTCACGCCGCTGAACACCTCCTCGCCGTAGCCTTCGAGATCCTGAATTTGCTTCAATAGCCAATACTTTGCCGATTTGGGTGTCATTTTCAGTGTCGCCAGCTTGCCATGTTCCACTGCAATGCGATGATAGAAATCTTCCGGCATATCAGCGTCAACACCGTCATCGGCACACACCGGTTGGACAATATAGCTTTGATATATACACAACGGCGATGTCGACACTGTATCATTTTCTGTCACATCACTTCCCGACGCTGATGTCGTCGTTGTTGTTGCTAATTGTGACGTTGCGTTGGCATTACCGCTACATTTCATTGTCACAGACAAAGCAGTCGAACCTTCATCGGCAACAACGGCAGGCAAATGTAAATTTTCAATATGTTCTGTGGACTTTTGCTTTGAAAGGCGTCGCTTCTTGAACGACAACACATGTTCTTTGTCCTTGCGCTCCTTGTGTGAGTGTTGTTGCTGTGCGGTTACATCACCTCCGCTGCCTCTGCGCGCTTGTGTGGGACATTTCGCCTTCAGCGATAATGGATTGAAGCGTATACCATCAGCTTGGCACAACAACGCTGCCAATTTGGCCGCATTGTTCCAGTCATGTGAGCGCAGGCGCTTTTCCAGCAGATCGGAACGCGCTTGCATGTAGAAAATGTTACGCACACTCTCCTGGAGTAAACAGTGAACGGGCACCCAGAATTTGACGCGTAATGCAAGCATTAAATGTATGCTGCTGCTGCTGTTGTCACACGAAAGCCGATTACGTAGATTGATCCATTGGCGCGTGCGCGATTCCTCCTGGTTGGGTGTCCAGTACTCGAGGCCAAAATATTCCATTTCGCAGACGATGTCGAGTGCTTTGCAAACCTACAAAGATAAGAAGGGGGAAGCGTGGGTTAGAATTGTTGGCGTAAATGAGCTCTGTATTCAAGTGGACAGACAAATCGACGAAGATTGGCGCGTGAGATAAACGTGGAATGTGGATATGAAATGCATCGGAGTATGTATGTTTGTATGCATTTTAATTATCAAAATTGAGCGTGTATTTGCAACAAATTTTAAAACTAATGCTAGTAATTTTCTTTAACTTAATGCGATATCAATAAAAGCTTATGAGACCAAGTTTACAAATATATTAAACCGTTTAAAGATAAGCGATATTTTGCTGATATCGCATAAATCGTTTTAGGCAATATACATATGTACATAGTAACTAGCACATATTGATTGAGCGGAAAATAGTTACTACGCAAAACACGGCAATAATAAATTAGGCGAAGGTGTAATAAATCAGTTAAAAAAAAAAAATACTTAATTTACAAGGTGTGGCACTGGTTGCTAAAGCCTCCCAAAAAGAGAGCTGATTAACAAAACAAAATAACAGTTAAAACAAGTAATTTTTAAGCAAGAAACAAAACCGACTTCAATTCTCAAATAAAAATTTAAGAGATGATCGTATCTATGTACGTGACCACCACTGGGATACCACCTTTACTCTAAAAAAAGAATTATAGAACTCGGTTAACGTGGTCCAAAGTTATGCGGTAACATACATAAAAAAAAAATATTTTAACGAATTGATAACCTCCTTCTTTTTTCGAAGTCGGTTAATAAAGCAGTTTTTTCAAGGACTTTCTTGGAGATAATAAATTTAGAAACACGTATTTTTAACTTTTACTTTTTAGATTTTAAGTATTTGATTTTTTTATGAATTTTTGAATTTCCTATTTCTTTTGAAATTTTTAATTTTTTTTTTAATTTTTTACCTTTTAATTTTTAATTTTTGATTTATTATTTTTCCTTTTTATATCTTAATTATTTTGGAATGTTAAAACTGATTTTTTTTATCTAGTTTTGGGTTCCGATCGTTGATTTTTTTTTTTTTTAATTTTAGTTCATCAAATATTTGTAAGAACTTGATTCTTAGTACATTTTTGTCGCAATTTTATGCGAAAATTTTATCATTTTCTCCTTTTTCTTCTGATTTCATGCGAGTAAATCACTCATACGCCGAAACAACGTGTGAACTGTCGAAACTACGTCAGGTTGTATAGTCCGCTTTTCTCTCCCAAGAAAGTTGTAAAAGGTGTTGCTGAAGCCGTATGGCCACACTTGTTTAGCGCCTTAGAGTAGATGTTCAATTTAATGGAAAAAATATCACATCACTCATACGCCAAGTTTAACGAAAAAAAAATTTTCATTAGACCTTTTTCATGGAAATATTCAAGGGTAATTCGTTATGCAAAATAAAATATATCTAATAAATTGATTAACGTGCGAGTAATCAGTTGTGAAGCAGCGCGGACGGTCTTAAGTCAATTCAATTTGTGTTTGAAGCGGTTAGCTTGGAGAATGGGGAGGTTAGCTTGCAAGAAAAAGTGCGCAAGTAATTTTTAAAATATTTCAAAGTCTTTTAGCAAAACTACGAAACATTTTCCAAGCTCTAATTATTCAAATTCAAAACTTTCGCTTTCTTTTCTTTAACTCTATAATTTTGGAATTTATTTGATTTTTCAACGCTGTCTTCATACTTTTGTGCAAAATGCTATTTTAACTCCATTAATTTGCGTCTTAATTCAAATATGGGTCTTGCTTGCAGTCGATTTACTGATTCTTATATTTTTTTTTTTTTTTGTTTCTTGAACTCATAAACCGCCAAAGTCAACAAAACTGCAAACGAAGTAGAGCACAATATGCGATGACATCAACCTGCGAGCGAGTGGAGATCAAAAATAAACCGAATATTTATGTACATACATAGGTATGTATGTATGCAGGTAGTCAGTCACGTCGCCGAACTTGTGGGTGCGGCTGTCTGTGTGCCATAAAAAAAAACTTTTTTCTTGTTTAAATAATTATCACTGCTCTAAAGTGCGATAAAAAGGTAATTTTATTGCAAAGTAAACTTTTAAATTATAATAGGTATTCTCTTGAAAAATATTTCTATTTAACTGCGGAGCATTGTTATATCTGGTATATACATACATATGTATGTATGTAGTTGCATACAATAGCATGCACGNCTCGAGCTGGTATATACATACATATGTATGTATGTAGTTGCATACAATAGCATGCACGAAGCTAATAAAGATTCCAGGTGAGATACTATTTGAATAGAAGTATCTATGTGAAAATTCAATGTACATACAAATTTTTTGCTATTTTGCTAGCCGCTGTTAGCTAAATTGTACTGCCGCTATCCAAAAATATCTATATAAGTATTTACATACATACATATATATGGTGGTCCTAAAAATATAAAAATTTAAAATTTATATGGGGCACCCACAAAAATTACAAAATTTTAACGCATTTTTATGGGTCGCTACCAGAGTTGTAAAACATTCAAAATTAAAAAAAAAAAAATCGAAAAATTTTGAAAATGCATATAAATTCATAAACTCGCCGAGTTATAGCTGGTCAATGTCGAATATTGTCAAACTTTTGTGATTTTAAAAACATTTTGAATTTTTTCAAACACTGGTAGCGCCCTAAAAATGTGTTTAAAATTTTTGTGAATGTCTTAATTTTTTTCGTAGAACAAAATAAAATGGGTGCCACTTGATGTTGATATTTTAAGAACCACCCTAAAATGTACATATGTATGCAAATAAGGAGCACCTATAGGCGCATGTGCCCAGTTAAGCTTCCATGTCTGTCTGCTTGCTTGCGCACTTCCAGCACGTTTTTTTTTGCTACTTCTAAGCTTCTTTTTCTACTTAGCTTAAAGTTTTAGTTTACTCTTTCTTTCCTCATACCTTTCGCAAAATTTTGCTATTGTTTTAGACTTATTAGTATGTACATATTTCATACTAGCGTTTCAAAGCGCGAGTAGACCATACCATAGACTGTGGCAAGCCAAGCCAACACGTATGTCTGGCTTTAAATGACATACATACATATGTACGTACATACCCACAAGGGGGGTTTTGTTGTCAAACTCGTGAGTTTGAGCGGGTTAAAGCCGTTTCAAAACAGATGGGCGATCAGATAGACACACACATACAAAAAAGGCACCAATAAAATCTCGAATTACTCCTACAAGCCAAAAGAGAGCGCACGAGAAAAAGTACGAGTATTTGATGAGTCTTCAGTATTTTGAAGAGATACAAAATTGCTGTGTGCGCAAAGTGTATATCTTTTACAANGCGGGTTAAAGCCGTTTCAAAACAGATGGGCGATCAGATAGACACACACATACAAAAAAGGCACCAATAAAATCTCGAATTACTCCTACAAGCCAAAAGAGNACTGTGGCAAGCCAAGCCAACACGTATGTCTGGCTTTAAATGACATACATACATATGTATNGCTACTTCTCTGCTTCTTTTTCTACTTAGCTTAAAGTTTTAGAGCTTACTCTTTCTTTCCTCATACCTTCGCATACCTTTCGCAAAATTTTGCTATTGTTTTAGACTTATTAGTACATATTTCATACTAGCGTTTCAAAGCGCGAGTAGACCATACCATAGACTGTGGCAAGCCAAGCCAACACGTATGTCTGGCTTTAAATGACATACATACATATGTACATACCCACAAGGGGGGTTTTGTTGTCAAACTCGTGAGTTTGAGCGGGTTAAAGCCGTTTCAAAACAGATGGGCGATCAGATAGACACACACATACAAAAAAGGCACCAATAAAATCTCGAATTACTCCTACAAGCCAAAAGAGAGCGCACGAGAAAAAGTACGAGTATTTGAAGAGATACAAAATTGCTGTGTGCGCAAAGTGTATATCTTTTACAAGAGCGCAACATGCGTTGATCGCTGCGGAAGATCTCTGCTGATTCATTTTGATTGTTATTTTTTTTTTTGTTTTATGAGCGACTCGTTGGCTTTTTGTTTTTTTTTTTTTTTTTTTTTTTTTTTTTTTTTTTTTTTTTTTTTTTTTTTTTTTTTTTTTTTTTTTTTTTTTTTTTTTTTTTTTTTTTTT
>NW_016159862.1:0-34506 GCF_001687245.7 Rhagoletis zephyria | reverse complement strand
TTTTTTTTTTTTTTTTTTTTTTTTTTTTGATTGTTGGCGCTGAGGCTTCTTCATTGGACATTGTACCCAACGCTGGTAGTTGTTGAGGCAAGAGAATGAACTTAACAATACTTGTTTAGTAGATATTTAAGTATGTAAGCCAATAACAACTATGTAGGTGAGAGAAAAAAGTTGTTTAATGAAGAGAATTTCGTGAACAAAACAGAAATGAAGTGTAACACTCACGCACGCGCATGCACACACACACACACACCTAAAGGCACACATATATACATATATATATATATATATATATATATATATCTGTACGAAAGTATATATAGTATACGAAGCAGCATGCTGTGTGTGAATGGTAAAATTGGACTTTGTACCGCGACCCAAACGAAAATTGGACTTTGTACCCATTCACATATGAACTCAACTTAATGCGATTTTCGTTTTTTTCGACGTTTTTTTTTTGTTTGTATTTAATTAGGCGGTTGCCGTGTGTGCGCGACATACACATGCTGCCGCGTGTTAATGGGTTGGTCATACAAGCAGTGTTGCCGTTAATTTGGAATTTGTACATTCGTTACGTATGTCTTATTTATTTTAATAAAAGTGTAATTAAACAGTGTTTGTTGTTAGGCGTCTGAAATTAAATAGCTGCAAATGTATGACTGTATATATTTACACAAGCACACTACGTATGAAGTTTTATTTTCATTTAGTTTGCTATTTTGTTGACACCGTTGACGTTCTTTTCCTGTTTAAAAATTAGTACATTTTTTTATTATTTTGCAACTAAATTAAAGTTTAAGACCTTGAGTTGCATTAATTACTTTTTTCAGACCTGCACAATGAATATATATGTTTGCTAATTGTATGGAGATTAATTGAACATTTTTAAACTGTAAAATATGCTGATAAGAGTCGTGCAAAGCTTAACCCTTTTAGGCCTATAAGTGAAGTGAATAGGAGGTTGTATTCTAAATATGTACATATTAAGTGCTAATTAAACCAACCGTAACGGTTATGAGCTTTGTAATACAAATTACCGTTAATTTATGATTGCCATTTTTTGATCAAGAATAATTGTTATTTTTGGACTTTTGTTTTTTTATTCGATTTTTTTTTTACAGTTTCTTCGATCAATTTTGGACTATTATTATTTACTCGATAAGTTTTTGAACGTAATTTTCAAATTTAGTTCTTTAAGATCATAAAAGATTTAAATCAGCCATAAAAACGTAATCTGCAGCATGTATAGTTAAAAATTTCCGAAAAAAAACATAAATCCAAAATAACAATTATTTTTTATTTGAAAAAAATAAAAATCTCAAAAAATCTATTAAACTGGACCGTTAAATAAAAAACCAAATTTACCGATTATTGGAATAATTTATAGTTGCCATAAAATAAATATATTTTTCAATAGTAGCAAACAGACAGGTATGCAAGTAATTGGAAACGGACAGGTTTTAAAATAGTTGCAAATAGACAGGTATGAAAAAGGTTGGAAACAGAGAAATTTTAAAATATCTAGTTTGGAAACAAATGAAATTTTAAATAGTTGGAAATGGACTACAAAAAAAANATATACATATTTTAATGTAGTTGAAAACAAATGCAGTCGGATAATTCACTTGCTCCTAGGACATCGCCACGTTAATAAAGTAAGTTGCTTGCAAGAAAAAAGGAGGAATTCCAACCACTTGTAGTTCGCAAAAAGGTAATTTTAGATTGCCTTTAAAGTACTTCCATTTCCGACAGGGTCTTGACCACAAAAAAATAAAAATCAAAAAATACCATTTTGCGATGATTTAAAAATAAATATATTGATATTTAACGGTTATTTTCGGTCCATGAATTACAAAAAAATTTTACATATTCAAATTTTTTTATAAATTTCAATTTGAGTTTGTTTGCTTTTTATCGTTTTATCTTTTCAAATTATGTTATATTTTTTATTTACTTTATTTGTATTAAACTTTTTAAATTAGTTTTTTACAGTTTTTCATTTACGTTATTTTTTATTACATCAAATTTTTGTAATTTTTTTAAATATTACAAACAGGCTTTGAATTTTTCAAGAACTCATATATACATATGTACATATCTACATATACACAAAACCTAGCCTAAGTACAAAGTTGGCAACCCTGACCCTACGGTTTCGTTTAATTTTAGTGGGATTTCCATGAGTGCAGCGCGAACACGGACATTGCTTAATGAGTGTGCCGTAACTAACTGCCTGAATGGGCGCATCAGCTCTATTCATGCTTAGATACATACATATGTACATATGAACTAAGGTAAAGAATATTGTTCAACGAATGGGGGCGAGGGGATGCGCAGTTTGTATAGCTAGGCGTAAACCTAATTAACTTTTAATTCAATAGAGTTCAGGCACATGCATGCGCTTCGTGAGTTTCAAACATTAATTGTTCTTATGCCAGCAGGATTTGCGTTTATTTAAAGGCAAATTATTTAATTTTAATTTTACTTTTACTTTTTACTGAAACATTTTTTACAGGTTTGTTTTTTGTGATTAGCAAACGATCGGTAAGTACCAGAGTGAATTGGTCGAAAAAAGTGCCTCGTGCCGTGGTCAATGTGCTATTTTTGAAACAACTTGTGCTTTCAAAAAAGAAAATGAAATAAATTGAATAATTCGAACAAATGCAAATATGTTCATATAAGTACTTTTGCAGGCGCGCTGTTGGTACATATCTAACTACATATAATACATACATACATACATACATAGATCAAACATTAGTATGCATACTGACATATACGTATATATTTTTATTTAATTTAATNCAAGTAAGTACTTTTGCAGGCGCGCTGTTGGTACATATCTAACTACATATAATACATACATACATTAGTATGCATACTGACATATACGTATATATTTTTATTTAATTTAATTATTTTTTAAATAGGTATGAACCGTGTGAAGAGGCATGTGAGCAAAGTTTAAAATTCTACATTTATCACTTTGGTGTCGGCGGCGTCCATATTCGAATTCTTTTGGCATCGAGGTGAGGTTGTCTTGACGTTGGCGGCCTGAATGGGAAACACTACATATGTATACACAATTTACATTGTGGCCATATATTATATACTAATAATGTTTGCTGTATCTCTGAAATATGTCATACACATTTCGATATTGTGTGGTTGTATCCTAGCATATTGTAAATGTAGCACGCGGTTGCCGAGTGATTCCACCAGCTTTTCGAGACAGCGTGAAATCAGTTGTCGTGCATGTAGCAATGTCATTTTAAGTAGTTACGAGTAGTTAAATATTATAAAGTACTCGTACCTATCTATGATTGTTAGCTCGCACACATTGTATGAAAATTGTAAATGAGTTGCAATTTTATAATGTCGCTGAGGTGAAATGCACTGCTGACTGGATGCTTAAGTGTTGCTGATTGCAATCGAATTATAAAACTTATTTTAAATTATGCATTTATTTTTATACATGCATATATGCAAATTTTTTGTTAGATTTCACATTATCTTATATTGCTGATGTAAAATCTGTCTCTTAGAACAGTCAATGAAATTAATAAAAAAATAAATATGTGTGTATGTATGTGTGTAACCTGTCTGAACACACTTTCATCGCTTGTGTGCCAATTCGCACGTCCAGNCATATGTACATCAAAACCTGTCTGAACACACTTTCATCGCTTGTGTGCCAATTCGCACGTCCAGACAATGTTAGTGATTAAGAAAATAATTACAAACCAGTTGATTCTTTTTTTTTAATTTTTGAAAAAAAAAAATCTGAAACGGTTTTAAAATATATTGCAAGCGAAGATTTGCTTAAAACAATCGAGCGATTGCAGGACAAAAGCGATGATAGAACGTTTTTGAATATATTATTTTTGTCTTTTAATGATATCGCCGTTTAATTTTTTGTTTTTTTTCTTAGTTTCTGGCTGTAATTGTTTTTTATTAATTTATTAATTATGCCGCTTTAATGCTCTTTTCGACTACTAAAATTATTATTTTTTTAATTCTTAAATTTCTTAAATTGCTTTTAATTTTTTATTTCCTGCCTTAATTTTTTTTATTTTAACGATGGAATTTTCGAATAATTTATTTATATTTAATGTTTTTAAACTTTATTTGTTATTCCGGCTTTCTCTTTATTTATTTATTGCCGTTTACAATGCACTTTTCGTGTATATACTAAAATTATTTTTTTCCCAAAATTTTTTAAATTTATCTCTACTTTCTTTCCTTTCATTACCATTAACAATGGATTTTTCGAAAAATTAATTTCTTTCTGAACAACTTTTTTTATTCATGCTGTTTTAGGGTATGTTTCCAGCTCTCAGGAAAAACGAAAAATTCATATGAAATGACGCACAAGAAATGGAAAAGAATTTTTTCTTTATCAAAATCTTAAATCATTTTGCATCTCTCAAAAAAAAAATGCCCGTATATCTATTTCTTCTAGAAAATGTATAGCAAAAGCAAAGTGGTTTTTGAAGCAATAGTAATAATGAAAAATATTTCTTGTGATTTTCCTTGAGAGCTGGTTTCTAAGAATAAGGCCATATATTTTTTACCCTTTTACTATTTTAATTTCTTTTTGTAACATAAAATTTGAGTCCCACATAAATTTCGAGACTTTGAAGACTCCAATATTTATTAGAAGCGGGAAAAAAGGTTAAATTTTGCGGAACTGCTATTTTTGCAAAAAGTATGAAATAAAATAGCGTTTATGATGTAATCTAAAAATAAGTAACAAAATGTTCTTTAATGATTTCAGATTAAAAATATTTCGAATTAAGATCGTGATCTGAATAAAAATAAAGCAACGATCTGTTTGAGCATTCTGTTAAAATATTTTTTTATTAAATTTTTTTTATTAAGTATTATCTTTTAAATGAAATTTTATTTTCCTATTTTTTTTAAATTTTTTTTTTATTTAGTTTTTATTTTCCTGTCGTTTTATTACTTTTATATTTTTATTTTACATATATTTTTTATTTTAATTTGAGGCTATAATTACTTTTATGAGAGTATGTGTGTATGTGTGCATGCATTTTTAATTAAAAAACATTTTTTGTAAATACACTTTTTACCTTTTTATGCTGTCTCAATGAACTCTGTCGATTGACGTACATATGAAAATAATGCTGATTGCAGCTACAATATATACGTAATGCATCCAACTTTGAAACAACAACTAGCAACAGTTGGGTCTTATTGAAATAAATTAAAATTTTTTTTTTGTAACTCTTATCAGTGTATTTTTGTACACATATGCATATTTATTTTCCCATAGTTGCCCAGCAACTGATTAATGAGAGCAATTTCATTTGATCGGTTTAA
The DNA here is from genome assembly GCF_001687245.7 of Rhagoletis zephyria. Lineage (NCBI taxonomy): Eukaryota > Metazoa > Arthropoda > Insecta > Diptera > Tephritidae > Rhagoletis > Rhagoletis zephyria. The sequence continues at coordinate 29,163 of NW_016159862.1, read as the reverse complement.
TTGTGATTACAATAATCAACTTATATTTAATCACAAGGGCGTAAGTACACTCCCATTAAATATACATATACCCATGTTTTGAATCACGTTTTAAGAAACAAAAAAAAAGAAAAGATTTATATAAATGTACTATGCAAATGTGTTAAGCTTTGATTAATATTTGAATTAAATAATTTCGATAAAAGGGAGAATTAAGTTATGCAAACAAATAAATATACTTTTTTCTCGCGTTTCTTTTTTATATATTTTTTTAACTTTGATAAGAATAGCTTGCGCTTTGTATTTTTATTTTCAGATTTTTTTTTTATGATTTTTTCGTTTATATGTATTCTTTCTCTGACCCATCTATGACCCGGTCAAGGTTCCTGCCATATATAAACACGTGCAATTGACACACCCTTTAGCATAATCGATCTAGAAAAAACGTAGTGACGTAACTAGTGTTGTAGCAAACAGGCCCCTGCATTATTATCTATATGTAAGTCTGCCCGTTTGTCTGTATGTATGAATGCATGCGTGAAATTTGCATGCTTTACTTAAATCGGCTTGTGTAATTTTAGATTTTTAAATTATTCGTACAGGTTGTGCATGTTGCGATTAACGCTGAATTAGCTGGTATATTTTCTTGAAACAAAAAGTTATTGAAAATGTTTGAAAATGCTGCATTTGGAAAGTGAGCAAAAATTGCAAAAGACGCTAGCATAAAAATTTCTTTTTTGTATTGTGTTCATGCATTGTATGGAAGAAAATACGCAATGTCCTTGAAAAAATGCCCTGAAATCAACAGTTACAAAACTGCATAATGAAAATTTTTTTAAGAAATCGAATCGAAAAACTGAAAATTTCGATGAAAATTTCTTGCAGACCTTTTTAATACTCGCTTTCTCATTGCGTTAATTATGTAAATATTAAGTATAACTATTACACCATAAATTATACTATTATTAACACTTGCGAAACAAACAATTACACACAAAAAATGCAGCTCTCAAAGTCCAAGACAATTACGAGTAATAAACCTTCAATTGTGAATCACATAACTTGTAAATGGTCGCCATTATAGCGGGGATTAGGCGAGTTACGAAAATTGCAGGTGGCATAACACCAAATTATGCTAACAGCTAAAATTAATTTATTACTAAGAGCAGATAATCGATTTCTTTGCCTACCATAATTAAATACTTCCCTTATCTCAATACCAATGCTGACTAAGTGAGCTTTAAATCGATTACTTGCGAGGCGGATTACTAATAATATTTCGCATTAATAAACAGATTAATTGAGGCAATTGGAGTTATAAATAATATGTGTGATTAACGAATTGTGGGTGACAAATATTTAATTTAATATTTCTTCGTGATTTGTATTGTTGTTTTTTTTTTTTTGATAAATAATCTACAATTATGCGCCATATCAATGCCAATTCTGCACTGCTTAGCGCAATTACAATATGGCATTGATTAAACGTTGACTAAACCGTTAAAAACGATTAATGCTATTTGTTTTGATATATGTATTTCCGCATAGGTAGGCCGTAAACAGGACAAAACATCGGGCAATATGTATTTGTATGCAGATACTTAGGTTTTTATATATTTACATATGTATGCAAATACGTGCATACATATACATATATGTACATGCGTGCGCGATAACTGCTTTTTTGTGATTTATGGCAATTAAATGGTTGGTAATTGACTTTTCTTATAACAGCGTTAAAGAAAGAACTTTGCGATAAATACGTTTATATAATTAACAAAGAGTACAAAGTCGAAATGGTTATCAGCTAACGGCTATACAAAAAAAGCAAAGCAGCAGGTGTAAACAAAGCAATTTATCGCTGTTAAAGCGAAGCGCACATTGGCGCGATTCTGTCGTTGCGAATACGTTGCGAATTCGGCTGTTAACTTCGAATCCGCAAACGTGCGCACACTTCAGCGATTTTTTCGCGTCGATTTCCGATGTACAATTCACTCAATTTTCCCTTTATTTCGTGTATTTTCGCACTCGGCGTGCCCAAATCGTACAAAATACTATTATTACGAACGTTTTTATTAGTTTTTGTACATTACACGTTTTTTTTTCTTTGCCTTTATTGCTGTGACACCTTTCTTCTTCTTCTTTGACGCCTTCAAAACGCTGCAAGCCGCGTTTCGAACGCGTCAATAGAGAAGAACATTGAATGTTCGAAAAATTCGCAGCGACGGAATCGTGCAAGTGTGCGCTAGCGCATTAAAATGTATGGGTAGCATTGTTGTAATTTTTGGGCTTGCGGATTCGCAACGACAGAATCGCGCCAATGTGCGCTTCGCTTTATGCAAGGCAAATAAGTACTTCTATCTATACATACATACATACATATTTATGTACATAGGTAGATTATGTGGACAGACATGGTGCTTATCAATACTTTCTACACCTACCAAATTTCTTAATAACCAAAGCGTTGATAACGAGCAATGTGCTATGCGTAGAAAAAACGATTGTAAAAATATCGCTAACGAGTAAACAAAGTCAATAAATTCAGTTCATTATGAAATTAACAGTAATGGTGCTATCAGTAATTACCAAAAAATAATAATAGATATGTATAAAAAAAATAATAATAATAATGATGATCATTAAGGTTGAAATGAGTTTAAGTGTTCTTAAGTGAACCTTGCGCTAAATTGAAAAATTCGATGCTTAGCGCGTAGAAAAGTGAAATGACATTGTACAGTTGAATGTCCGTTAAAAAGGATGTGCGTTAATCTCTTAGTCGATATGCATACATTAACATATTAAATACATCCATATGTACGTGTAAAATCGCAATAAAGGAAATAACTTTTTTTTTGCGTTCATTAAACTCGTAACAGCACAAAGTACTGTGCGATGATTACTTAAACAAATATGACAGTTTTTTAACATTTTCCTTTTTTATTTAAACATTAAATATATGTACATACTCATATTGGTAAGGCGATTATCATTGCAAATACTTACTGCATATTTAGATATTTGTGTACATATTCTGCGCAGTTTCTAAAATTGAAGTATCTATTCTCTATATACTTATGTATGTAAATATGTGTGGGCGTGCACGTACTCCAAGTAAAGGCCTTCTTAAATACATTACTCGAGGTTTATTTGTCAGTTGCACTCCAAATAGTTTTCCAGTTGCTGATAACCACTGTGCTCTTTCTTAGGCGATGAAGTCATTTCAGCTGGAAAGACTACACACAGATTACCTTGTGGTTAGCGCAAAATGTGCTAGGTGTTAAATTCTATGCCACTCGTATCAGTAAAATTTTAATTACTTTTGAAATTTGAAAAAAAAAAACCGTTGGGTACAAAAGTTTTCGAGATAATGAAATTAAAAACGAATATAACGAGAAAAAACTCAGCGACCCAGTTTTTTATATACTAGCAAAAATATAACAAAAAAAGATCGATAAAAGATATCGCATAAAATTATCGATTAAAGTCATATCGAACTTTTATTTTACCTTGGAAATTTTAATTAAAATTATATACAGCTATATTTTAATACAAAATTAACGAAAAAATTTAGTGTAAAAAATGTTTAAATGTCAAAAAACTTTGACTTTTTTTTCAAATTTTTTGGTCTCTAAATTTCAAATATTGCTAATTCTTTTCATAAAAATTTTTTATTTTGAAATGTTAATATTTACTTTATTTTTATTTTTTAGTAACCTTTTTTCTTTATTTTTATGCACATTTGTACATACATATGTTTGTATAAAAATTAATTAATTAATTGAAAAAATAAACGATAAAAATATAAACATTTATTTATTTAAATTTTTATGCATAATTGTATAAAAAAACCTATGTACTACAGGTTCACACTGGACGTGCTCCATTTTTTTTTATAATTTTAAGTGTTACAAGAAGAGTCCTTCAGAAAAGTATATGTATGTATGTATGTATACATACTAGATACTATTTTACTGCAAATTTTGTTACGTCCTATATTTAGACATACATAATTATTAAAACATACATATTAAAATAAAATTTTCTAAAAACCGCGTACATCTTTTTGGCGGTTAGGGCACGATATTATGCTTCATATTGGGCTAGAATTTCTTGCTAAAATCTTGGCCAGTTGTCTGTCTTGACCGCGTGAGAAGCGAGTAAGCATCTCAATTTTTATTTTTTATTTTTTTATTTTTATTTATTTTTTGTTATAAGTATTAGTCATGTACACAGTAGGCACAAGTTTCTGCTTTAATTATATCAGTACGGGTACTAAGCTGAACTTATGTATATCAATTTATTTTAAATTCAATTTATTTGCCGGGTATGTGTACATAAAAAGAGGCACATTTTTACATAACAAATACGCTTTTAAATGCATACATATATATGTATTAGATATTTACAGTTACCGTGCGTTCGAAAACATTTCCTACATACATACATATGTATATGCACTGCTCGACTTTAACTTAGCACCCTTAGAATAAACAACATAAAAAAGTCGAACAAAAATTGATAAGACCAAACAACTAAATAATCAACAAGTAGCTGTGATTTTTTTATTTGTTTACAAGCTTATAAACTTACATACCTACATAAGAATGTTTTTATATTACATACATACATACATACATATGTCTATACTGCTCACTAAACACATTTTATTGCTGTGTTTTCGAAAACACCAAAATGAACTTTAAACAGGTGTAGTGGACAATGAATGACAAGTTTGCCCTTTGGACATACATATGTATGTACATATGTATGTACGAGTAAGAAAGCAAGAACCAACAAAACTAACAACCAGAATACGCGAAGTTAGTGCAATATCGATGCAGCAAAGTATCAACAACAACAACATCAACAACTGCAGCAGCATTAATGGCAACAGCAAAGCACAGAGTACTAAGTAGGAAGAAGCGGCTTTCCTGCGTTAAATCAATGACTTATTGCTTATGAATAAGTGCATATGTATATATAGAAATATGTATGTAAATGCCTTTATATCTATACATACCATGTATGCGCTTTATTTACTTCTTGCTTTTTTCTTTACTGCGGTTGCCACTGAATGACGAATATGCGGCAAAGTGTTTTGTTGCGTAGGTCATTGCGAAAACCGATATGTATGCGGTGGGTGCGGTGCATGTAGCTGCGATGCGTTGCGGTGCAACACAATACACAGCGGCAGATAGTGAAGCAACAGAAAAAATATATGAAGAAAATGTATGTAGGTATGTATATAGTAAGAAAAAAAATTAGTTTGAGCTGACCAACTGAATGAATGAGTATGGGGAAGGTAAGTTATGAAAGTCAAAAAATAAATCGCTACAACACAAACACGCACCTTTTCGAGGCACTCCTGTCCGATTGCCTTCGTATCCCATTTGACCGCTAATTGTGTGCCGTTCGGCAGATTGACAATGCACCACATTTTGACTAAATTCGCCGCCTTTGCGTTGCAATAGCTGTGGTATATGGAGTTGCAGCAGCCGACGCCAGCCTTTCACTTTGTTATGGCTAACTTTTTTGCTTTTATTTTTAAGTATTTTATAGTTTCTTGTTTCGTTTTCACGAATTGTGACACTTTTTGGCGTATCCTTTTGGTGTTTTTTTTTTTTGTTTGCTTGCTCGCGCTGTTCACGTGCAATTTACGTGAATTCTACCCGTCTTGCAAACACTTATACGGATATGAAAAACTGGATTTTAAGTAGCGTTTTGTGCATGTACATACATACGTATGTTTATACGTAGGTATTTTTTATGTACGAGTAGCTGCGCGCACAAAAGGCAGACCTGTTTTTTTTTATTGTCTTTTTTTCTTCACGGCTGAAATATGCGAATACTTCGTATTTATTTAGACTCGTTGGGTTCTACATAAAATGTATAAATATTCGAAAAATGTATTTGAGTTCAATAGCTTTTTAATTTTTTTTTAACTTTATTTACAGCGATTTCTGTACTTTTTTGTAACACTTTAAATTTTTGTTTTAGCATTCAAAATGCCTTTAATTTCATGTACATATGCTTCTTTGTATGTGGGTTGGGTGGTAGTAGTATTTAGTACACCTGCGTTTTGCGAACGCCGCTCACACAACTGTATTGCTTGAAATTCGCGTAGCGATTGAACGTTTTCCGTTTGCAACAACCAACAAAACACCAACCAACCAACCAACCAACCATACAATACAATACAGACCTGCCGGGGCTGCTGTCTGTTGCCTCTCCGATAGAAAGTCACCGACGACGTTGAAACCGAAATGCAAAAAATACAACAAAAACAAAGTATAAAATAAATGAAATGACAAAAAAAAAGAAAATACCGCATACAAACATGGAATTACGAGTTGTATTAACCAAGCACATACTCAAGAATGATAGAATACAAGATTGCGCCGATCGGAGAGGATTTTTGAGAATAACTTGTGTGTGACGTCACACTGGTGCAATTGCGAGAGAGAAATGCCAAAACATGAGCAAGAATGGAAGGTCGGTGTTATGCAGACAAACTTTTGTTTGCCAAATTAAATGGCGGCTGCTTAGTTTGCTCGGAGGTGGTTATGTCGAGTTTGGCACAGGGTTGCACGTTCATTATGGTTTTCATGGCTATTGCCAACACGAAATGAGAATTTCAGATGTACACAACGCGCAAAATTTAAAATTTTTGTATATGACAACACCGAATTTGCTGCAGTTTGACCAAACAAAATTAGTTTGCTGTGAGAGTCGCCAAACTCGCTCTCTCCGAGTTTGCTGCAACAACAATTGCACGCAGTTTGCCAAACAAAATTTCTGCATAACACCGACCGAAGAAGAAGAAAAAATGTTGCAAGGAAAACGTAAACAAGTTGCACCAGTGTGACGTCATGCAAACAGCGATTCTGTCAAATTCGTTAAGAGAGGAATAGCGGTCCGAGATCGGCGCAACCTTTGTATTCTCTCAATCGTGGCACATACTCATACATACATACATACCTATTAGGGTGCCCAACGAAAAAGGTTTTTTTTTTCAAGACCCTACCCCCTAATTTCCTTCCTTTTTATGAGAAATATTATATTATTATGTTTATAGATTTTTTTTAAATCATTTAGAGGTCGCGACGTGTCATTTTAGGTCAGAAAGTACGGTTTTGTAGATTTATCAGTTTTTGAATGACTAGTTTTCATTCAATTTTAAACGATCGAATATATTGTGAGAATAGAATTTATATTTATAGGCCTTTAAAAAAGAGCGATTGTATATACCAATTTTGAATAAATATTAATGAATTCCTTAGCCGCATATTTCAAGGCTGTATTTAAGAAAAGTCGTCTAACTTTGACAATTTTTATGCGATTGCAATAAGTGTGGTATCACTTTATTTGAAAATAGATTTAATTTTTGAAATTTAATTTAAATTTAATTTTTAATTTGCCCTATGAAAAATCCTGACAATCCAAGACTGACAATTATGATACATCATTTTAAAGGCCTATACATCCTCTTATCACAACATGTTCGATCTTTAAAATTGAATGAAAACTAGTCGTTCAAAAACTGATAAATCTACAAATCCGTACTTTATGGCCTAAAAAGACACGTCGCGACCTCGAAATGATTTAAAAAAAAATCTATGAAAATAGGCAATAATATTTTTCATAAAAAGGAAGTAAATTAGGGGGTAAGGTCTTGAATTAAAAAAAAAAAATGTTTTCAATGGCCACCCTAATGCATATACGGCAGGCACAAAATAGGCAAAGCTGAGCGCCAAACAATGGAGCATATGCCGCCAACATTTCCGTACTGCTCCGGGGAGAAAAGCGCTGGCCAATGCGATAAGTGAGCTGAGCACTGCAGCTATATCTCTGAGATACACGCACACACACCCACCGTGCAAGGTGCTCCGGGGCAGTGCGCTGGGTCTGAAGCTCTTCTTTCAATAGTTTGTCTGTGTTCTGAAACATTTAAGAGCACGCTGTTATTGTTTATTTAAGAGCAACTTGGTTGCGGACGTCCCGCTGCGATCCATCTGATCCAAAAACAGCTGTCTTGCAACTCAACATTTTTGTAGTCGCTACGGGGATTGCTTGATAAATGCTGCATATTTATGCTTGTTGCTATTTTTCGCGCCTTTTTTTATGTGAAATGCATATCTATCTAAATGTATTAACGGAAAAACGTAATAATGCTAACAACACCGATAACGAAAATTATAGCGATAAAATATCGACAACATCGAAAACGAAAGTGGTGGCGATAAAGATAAGACAATCGTAATGTAAAAAACGATATTAAGGATAACAATAAAATCGATATGATAATATAAAAATACAAATAACGACTCCGATAACGAAAGACATAATTATATCGATAACAATAGCAATAGTATCGTTCAAAATATTGATTTCGATAACTTTATGTATAAGTTTATATGTATAAGTTTAAATATGCCATAACTTTGTTTGTTAATTTTATTGGAAAACGCTCATTAATAATACGCTCATAACGATAACACTATCGACAGCGTTAGCGATATCGATAAAGAAAATGATAACGATAACAAAACATGCTTCTTTATTGTGCTTCACGACCAGCGAAAATCAGTTTAGAAATGAGGAATTAGTAGCATAAAAAATTAGCGTACATTCGAAGTTTATTCAAATTATAATCTACCAAGTTTTTCAGAAAAATCTGACAAATAAGCAAACCAAAGATCCCCTGGCTCCCAATTTGTGGTTACGTCACACTTGAATAGCCCCATCGCAGTCAGAAAATGTATTTATCGATATCGTTATCGACGTACACGTGGTTTTGACACAGGGATAAGTGTATTTAACTGATATCTTGTAATTTTTTGTCTTTTATTTTAGTTTTTTTCGAGCACATTTCATTTTGGGAGTTTTGATCGAAAACTGACAACCGTTTAATATCAAGATTTTTATTTTTTCGACAAACTTTAAACGTTATTTTGTGATTATTCTCTGATTTTTTTCGATCAAAATGTAATCCTTATTTTGGATTTTTTTACCCACTTCAAAAAGATGAGGAGGTTATCATTTCGTCGGAATATTTTATTTTTTATTTTTGTATACATATATGTAACCGCATAACTTGGGTTTAGGTCCGATCATGAAGAAATTAACGGTACTCCTAAATTTTTAAATGAGAATTAAAGTCTTTATTATGTTTCGATCATTTTTGGCCATTAAAATCTAAGAAATTAAATCTGATAATAACGGTTACAATATGATCGAGCGATCATATTAGTAGCTTAATAGCTAGGGCTTTAAAATATCTCGACACCTGCGCCACCTAGCGGATTAATTCATCTTTCAAATTGCATTACCATCAGGTTGTATGCAAAGTTTGAAGTTTCAAGTCTCTAGTTATCGGGAAATTGGTAAAAGTTGATTGCAAGATTTGATTACACAAAGGTGAAACCTAATAAAAGCTTGAAAATTTAAATTTGTTGCCTTTTAAAGTAAATATTAGGTTCGTTCGCGTAGCTGTTAATTGTTCATGTTTAACCAAAACTTACAAGTTTTTGCGTTCGCGTACGCAAAAAACTTGCAAAGTAGGGGAAATTGAGAGAGCAAAGTGACATTTCATTTTGAGGGGAAGCTGCTGGATTCTGCTGGAAAAATTTTTGCCAACAGCAATTTGCCAACAGGAAAACAGCTGATCAAAAACAGCTGGTTGGCATTTACGCAAATCACAAAATTGAATTTGATGGTTTGGAAGTTAAAAATTACAAAATGCGACTAATTAAACTTGTAAGAAGTAAGTAGTTATTTGTTTAATCAATAAACTGTGCCAGGATGCCACTTTGTAATGAGTTTTCGTACGTTTTAAATTTTACACTTTTGAATGTAAACAAAAATTATATCAGCTGTTCGTCTAACTTGCAAGTTTCTGCAAATTTTCTGTTCGCGTACTATTTTGGATATTTCTCTCTTGTGAGCGAACAGATGACATTTCGCCGGAATTTGGCAGTTGGTTGGTATCTGTTGGAGATTTTAAACGAACGCACCTATTGTGTTATAGTATAACAATTGCAATTTAGGAAAATTTAGGTTTTTATACTTATTGGGCCACCCTCGTACTTGAATAACAAATGATGTACGATATATGTTGAAGAGGCAATTTACGTTTGAAGTGAATGGTAAAATGTCACGTACCACATGTTAGTACTTTTAAACTTGTATATAAGTATATTTATCTGAGTGCGGCAAGCGTCGATGCAACAGAATCGTAAAAAAACGTCATCCGCCACGTTTCTGTGTAAATGAAATGACTGTAATTATTTATCTACTTCTCCACTCACAGTGACTCATAAAAATGTACATATGTTCATATTTAAGGTTTCGGGAGAAAAAATTATTTTAACAGTTGCAGAAAAATTTATAAAGAAATGAAAATACATATATACACTGTCGGAAAAAAGTATTGGCAGTTCCTATTCTAATGTTTTTCCGCTATTTTTTATAAACATATGGTTCATTCTACAACAAAAAATCATAAAAATATATTTTCTAAACTTTATGCAAAACTCGCGAAAATTCAATAAATTTTCAATTTTTTAATCAGGTTTTTTCGAATTTTCTTGGGTATGCAGTTTTGTAGCCCATTAAATTCTAGTATAGAAAATGCAAGTACGTAGTTAAAAATTGTATTCATTTTTCAGATTTTTTTTAAAGGTGTTTTGCATTTTTTCCATATAAAGTATTTCCGATTTTTTTTTTTGTTAAGAAAGAGACTGCGTGAAAAAATTGCCAAAAATCAACGGCAATTCGTAGCTACTTAGAACTTCTACTTTATTACAATAAAGTTGATTTGGGCTGCAAATCTGCATACTCAAAAAAATTCTAAAATTCTGATTAAAAAATTTAAAATTTGCTTGAAAATTTTATGAATTTTCGCGAATTTGGCACAAAGTTTAGATATCATATTTTTATGTTTTTTTTTTGTTGTAGAATGAACCATATTTTTATAAAAAATTGTCGGAAAAATATTACAATAAAAATTTGTGCATATATTGTAAAAAAGCAGCTGTGCCAATACTTGTTGCCGGCAGTGTAAGTACATTGGGTAATACATTTTTGTGTTATAACATTATGCATATTCCAGCGTTAATGCGAAATGCAATTGCAACCATGCAAAGTGTCAAATTGCAAAATTTTATCAACAACACAGCCGAAAATCTTGCAGCAGTCATTGCATTTCACTCTATACGAACCATAAGCAAATGCAATGACTAAAGCGTGATTTTCGGGTGTGGTGTTGTTGATAAAAGTTTGCAATTTCACATTTTGCATCGTGGCAAATGCATTTCGCATTAACGCCTGAATAACCCTATTGGCACTGAGATGCTGAGCTCACTTAATGTGCGTGATCAACTTGTTGGTAAAAGAAATAGTATTTCAAAAAAATAGTTATTGGTTTGAAATTAGAGGGCTGATGAGTTAGAAAGATGCAAAATGGTATGAATTGTAATGCCTGATTTCCTCCACTGGGCACTAAATGACATCAATTCCTTTTTTTGCAAAAATTGGCATTAAGTTCCTTTCCTTTAAAAATGCCAGTTTAAATTGTGACAATTTTTGGTAACTTCAATGCCTAGACACTACTTCGTTTCAATTTAGTTAAGCCTATATTGTGTTTTTTTATTTATTATTTAAAATATTATGAATCACTGTAATAAACAGCACTTACCTTCATCTCCTTAAATTTACGCGCGGTTGTATGTATGTATGTATGTCTACAGTTGCATGTGACAGCTCGCACGTTTTCCACATACGACCTTTAAACGTGTTGTGCTTTTTGCCATTATTAATGCTCTTGTTCTTTATGCTGCAACAAACAAATCCAATTAGTTGTGTAAATGCGCCGTTACGCTAAGTTTTTGTGATCTTATTAACATTACCTTTGTCTAATTTTTCAGTTCAATTGGTAATCAGGTGAATGCTGATTTTAACCCTATATTTAATTTTCACAAGTTGGTGACTTAAGGATGGCGAAATGGGGGGATAATAGACCCTGTCGGAAAAATCAACAAAAAAAAAATGATTAGCCTTTTTTTAACTTGTAAAATTATTTTTTTTATAACAATACTTTAGTTTCGAAAGTTATGCCAAATTTTCAGTTGAAAGATGCTATGGGAAAACGTAATTAGTGACTATTTTTATTACTTTATTAAGTAATGGCACAAGTTAAGGCACATCAAACAGGTAGTAGCATTAGGGTAAAAACCACATTTGCGTGAATTTTGTTGTTTCTTCTGGTATCGAAGATGTCAAAAAAAAATAAATAAAAAATAAAAAATTTAAATTGGAAAAAACAAAAATTGTTGCAACTTTCTTTAAATTTATTTGCTTCTCGAAGCATTGATCCCTCCTTTTCCAAGTAATCAGCGGTTGTGCTGCTGAGTTGGGCGAACTTTCCAAAAGCTGCTATTCAATCGCTTGTTTTGCATAGAAAAAGGTTTCACATGCAAATAGATTTTAGCAATTTATAATATATGTGATATTGTGTGCCACTAATGTTTATTTATTTATTTTTAGGAATTTTAAATTGAAATACAGTTCATTCTCCAACAAAACTCATATAAAGTTTAAAAGTTTTAACAAGACTACAAAAAAACGCAACACATTTTCAGAAACTCAGAGAATGCCCCTATTTTGTTTATCCCTTATATGGAAGCAAATGTGACAAAAAAAATACTAAAAAATCAACGGTGACTTTTAACCACTTGATACTTGCACATTATGAGACTGAAATTGAATGGACTATAAAATGGGCGAAAAACTTCCAACACTTCTGAGAAAAAAGTTTGAAATTTGGGTGAAAATTTATTACGTTTTATTGTGGTCTTTTAAAAAGTTTAAAACTTGGTTGTATATAAGCTTCGTTAAAGAGTGAATTAAACATAAGTGGAAAACAATATCACTTTGGTATAGGGGTGCTATAGATATGTTCAATACTGTATATTCTGTTAGCTTGAACTAAGTTTCTTCTGACAAAGAAAAGTCAGTCGTTGGTTGACCCTACAATCTTCTGGAAACTACAGTATTTCCCGATTAATTGAACCCCTAACGACCACTTAGTATCTAATGATATTAGCATTGACTACCAGCTTCTATTGTAGGAAACGTTAATGTTAAGTATGTATAAGAGATGGGCGCGGGACTAAACTCTCTATCGCGACATTCAATTTTTAGCTACCGAACCCGCCCTTTCCTATCACTTATTAAAATTTGCATGGCTTTGAAACTAATTTTAAATAATATACTAATATACGTATGTATTAAGGTGGTCCAAAAAAAGTAAAGTCGGAATTTTAATGCCGCCACACCTTGGATTGTTCTATACCGAGAAATATACCCCCATTTTTTATTTTGAAATCAAAAAATATGCTCAAAGCTTCCCATGTATTTTATATGAAAAAAACCAGCTTTTCGTAGAAATGATATAGAATTCTTGAAAATCCTTATTTTTCGATCGGAAAACTCTGGTTCTCTTCTGGAGACTTCCAATAATAATATGCAAATGTTTATTTAACCATTTTTTATTACTAAAGATTTTTTATTAGTTCTTCCATTGCACTTTCTGGGAGTTTTGACGGACCTATAAAAAAAGTTATCATGAAAAAAATGTTTAAATAAACAATTGGGTATTATTACAGGGAATCTCCTGAAGAGAAACAGAGTTTTCCGAACAACAATCCTAGTGGGTGGCGGCTTTAAAATTCCGACTTTACTTCTTTTTGGGCCCTCCCTATTTAATATGTATGCATTTTTTCTCGAATTTCGGCATACTGAAAGATATGGCATCTTTAGTGCTAATTTCATATAACGTTTTTTAGGAAGATTTCCAGAAGTTGCGGATTTAGTCGGGAGTGGTGGGAAAGGTTTTGTTTCCCGTTCCGCACGCAACTTTTTAAAGAACTTCCTGTTACCGCCCATCGCGAACATTTTGAAATTGCTACCGTGGGAATCGAAATCCCGCCCCATCTCTGGTATGTATACATGGGAAATAACTAACCTTGTTTAATTTTATTGGTACATACATATGTGTGTATGTATCCGCTGCATTCACTAAACCTGCCACCAGCTCAATTGCTCGCAGTTCCAGAGATTTGGGAAATGCAATTACTAGTTTAAGAGTAGCAGAAAGTTCCCGCTCAAGCATGACCACCCTATGCGTAAGGATTACAAAATCAAAATTTGTTTTAAGGCAAAGTAAAACATTCCAACTTACCTTACGCAGTTGAGATGAGGTGGTGAAAATAATCTCTGTTACATAAATTGCGAGCCGGCTCTCGCTCTCTCTCTCTGTTCCTTTCCCCCCATAAAGCACAGCACACTCCCTGCACCCGCTCTAACTATTTGTATGATTGCCACTTTTCTCCTTATCCGTAATGTTCACTCTGAGCTGGCCAATACCATATCGTATAAGACCGTCTTTGCGCCGCAAAGCTTCTAAAGATTGTGCACCAACTGCGATCCACAAATCTTTGCCGTTACCTTTTTCACGCGGTCGACCACTAGCGATTGTCCAGTCGTCAGGCATAACATCAGCATTTTGTTTCTTAATTAGCGCTAAGACCGTGGCATCGTCTACTATAGGTGGTGGAATCCAAACGCGCACATGCGTACGCGCTGACATCTCTAACAAGGGTACAATTTCCACATTTGCGTTAGGCCAAAGTTCACCTTGACTACGGATGAAGTTCGTTAGGAAGTGCAGCGCCTCCTCATTGCCACAACCGATCACCTTCATGCCATTTTGCCATCTGACACCATCATACATGCCAACGTTGGAGTTGTTGGTGCGTTCCATTTCAACAAGGAGGCCTCGCATAATCTGCGCTTCTAGAAGCCACCAATTTTCCGTGGAAATCTTTCCCTCTGGATGATTGCGATCCATAATCATTACCTGAAGTTCAGGCGCAGTGTGAAAGGCTGGCATTTTCTTTTTCCGCTTCGATTCGGGCGACTGGTTGTCGTTTGAAGTTTTTCTTTTGGACATAACTTCTGTTGAAGGTGTTGCACTGGCGGCTGACGCAGCACGCGATGTCGACGGCCTTTCATTGTCCATTCGCGGAAGCGGTGGCTGCACTGTTGCTGCCTTCTTGGAAATAGAAACAGGCTTGGGATTTCCTGCAACATTCTTATGCATATCTGTATTTTGGGCATTTTTGGGGTCCGCAGAAGGGGGTGGCACATCATTCGCGACTTCCAGTTCCTTCTCACTTTCATATCGCCGCACAATGTACGCATGCTTCTTTTGTAAAGCCTTTTCTTTTGCAGCCAGAGTGGTAGGATCGCGTTCCTTCAGTTTCGCTAGGTAGCGACGTGAGCTTTTATAACCCATCTTTTTTTTGCGTCTCAATTCACCAATGTCGACCGATTTCTTATCAACCATACACGAATGTGTGGGGTTTTGAATATCCTGCGCGGTCGATTCGTAACTCATCGAATAATTTGCCGCAGTAGCTCGCCGTTCATACAAGCCTGAGGCAAACACTTGTCTGAACGGGACATCAGTAGCTAGTCTATCGTCAGAGCCTGTTGTCTTCACTTCAACGATAGGGTCTCCGGGGATTTTCGAACCCTCTTTTGCCGGATACTGAGGGCCGGACTGATTGTACATTTCAAAATTAAATTAAAAAAGGGTTTGCATTTTATACCTGCTGCCAGGTGTGAGGATGTACTGCCGCCCAATCTGGGACAGACGCAGACCAGAGAGCCGTCCCAATGGGGTTACCGTTGCTTCTGGGTTTTTGAGGTGTTTAGCACTGCTGGTTCGGCTAGTTACAGATATTCATTTAGAGATCTACATATTTAAAGTCATCTTTATAAATCGATATGTAACCTTGTTGCAGTCTCGAAACCACCTGGCTTTGCTAGTTTTGGTCCGCCCCGGAGTAAATCCGGTACCTCATATATCTAAGAAGCAATTCCCCTATCCGCTACCTGGGGAGGCGCCCGATGGAAGACCAGCAAACTCCGCACGGGTTAAGATTTGCGTAAAAGATTTGTATGAAACGTAAAATGACCCTAAAGATGGCACAATGCCGAAACCGGTTCTGTCTCTAAATTGATAAAGGATGGCTGTTATTCGTTCCAAAATACACACAACATTTTCCTTTGGTTAAATTTGCCGGTTTACTGTTTTACGTTTAACTTTTAAACCTTTAAAAATATATGTAAACCATTCGCCACCAACAANATAAAAGATTTGTATGAAACGTAAAATGACCCTAAAGATGGCACAATGCCGAAACCGGTTCTGTCTCTAAATTGATAAAGGATGACTGTAATTCGTTCCAAAATACACACAACATTTTCCTTTGGTTAAATTTGCCGGTTTACTGTTTTACGTTTAACTTTTAAACCTTTAAAAATATATGTAAACCATTCGCCACCAACAAATCAGCTTGCCATCTTACATTATTGCCCTCAACACAGACGTAGTTACATCGGAATATGGCTCTCTGCGCACCCAATTACCCGCCGTAACTTCTACCTCCCTAAATTGCAGGGAAAGTTGTTCTAAATCCCACTATTGTCTCAAAAGAACTGCAGCTTTATCTTTTTTTATGGGTATTCATAATGATGTAAATTACCTTTTATTAACCACATTNAATCAGCTTGCCATCTTACATTATTGCCCTCAACACAGACGGAGTTACATCGGAATATGGCTCTCTGCGCACCCAATTACCCGCCGTAACTTCTACCTCCGTAAATTGCAGGGAAAGTTGTTCTAAATCCCACTATTGTCTCAAAAGAACTGCAGCTTTATAATTTTTTATGGGTATTCATAATGATGTAAATTACCTTTTATTAACCACATTGTAAATTAAAAGACAGTTCATTTTTATTGTTATTTTTCATAGCACTCATTTATTTCACTTTTTAAACAATTTTTCTTATAACAACGTTATAAAACAATATATTCATATTTTTTTCTTAAGTTTTAATTTAATTTTTAATTTTTACAAAAAAACCAAAAAAATGTGGCGAGTTTGCTAAAATACAGCAAAGGCTCCTTTATAAGTATTCACCTTTTATATGGCACCTTATTATTTTCGAAAAAGTTAAAAAAAAGAAACGTTATTCACGCATACAAATAATATATGTATAATTAATAATTACTTCGATCTGAATAACTTTTTATTTATTGTTTAATACAATTAGTTAAAAGTATTAGATTTTTTGTCAGCTTTTTGATACTCAAGCTCAATATGGATGTAGTTTCCACAGACTTCAGTGCTGCATTTCAAGCACAAACTTTATGCCACAACCAACTCAAATAAAAACCAAACGCTTTTATCACAACAAAAAATAAAAACAGATTGATACATGTACGAGTGGTATAGGATAGAGTTAAGTGGGCGCGGCGCTACACGTTTGTGTATAAATCTAAATTGAGTTTGTTTCAACTTACCTAGGCAAAATGTATACGGTACGCCAAGTTTAAGTCGTTTGAACAAAGCGAAATGTTATGACACAGAAGCGTGCTGACATGCTAGAAAAAATGCTTTGGCTGCGTTGTTCCAATGTGATTATGACTCATTTGTCGGTCAAATGTCTATAACTGCAATCCTTATCCTCGCATTGACCCATCAACTCATATGGACATATAATATCGTTTGGATTCCATTTCCTGAAATGGAAAAACGGGTGATTATCAAGAAAATTTTAAACATTTCTTATATATGAACGTACTTTGTAAAAATAATTATACAAGTTAATTTTATAAGCATTTCATAAATGTAGGCATCTTCAAAACCTTATACAGGAAATAAGCTCAAAAAGTTTGCGAAATAAAGTGGAAGGTGTGAGAAATTACATTTTCTTTTCGATAAAAAAAAAAAGTTTGCCTAAGTCTTCAATATAGTCTGAAATAGCCGACTAAACTTCCCCATCATCGGTAACTAATTTTCTAAGTTCTTTTAAAGGTACTAGTTTTTAACCATCTGCATGGGAATTCCATCCCGGCCTAACAACTTAGATATAATGCGTTGTTGACAGCGGCCTGTGTCTCTCTTATAATGATCGGCTGATAATTTTTGGAATTTTCGCTTGCTTGATGAGGAACTTTATTGTAGCATAAAACTCAAAGTCAAACTGTTCACTCGATATTTTGTTTATCTGGCGGTGTCTTAACCATTAAAGAAGCGATTCGATTGAAAGACATGTATTATTTGGAGGTATCAGTCGCCGAAGAGTGCTAGGTAAAAATAAAAATGTACACCTTCCTTCTCCATTTTGCCCACTTTTTGACCTACATTTTTAGCTAACTTTTAAAACGCACCCACTTTCGTTTCTTAAATGCTCTAGTGGAGAAACATAATCGCGCACTGAACGGGCTGTCGACACTACTTGGTCGCCTGCTGCTTTCACATTGTCTACTTGTTCAGGCTTGTTGTCCTCTATGCGCACCACCTAAATATACTCAATAATTTTTGTTAATGTAAAATTAAGTGTAGTTAAAAATGTACAAATACATGAACGGAGTATGTTAAAATAGTACTGAATTGTAAAAGTTCTTCAAGACTTAAGGCACGCACTTCTTTGCCGCTATCACACATTGGCGCCGGCAACTCCTCAACACACGCTTCCACACACGCTGTCGGCGGCACCTTCTCATTGGCTTTATCACAATTTTTGGTTAAATCCTGAGCATTCACTTGGCCATCTACGATCCGATCACACATAATTGGCGTAGTATTTTGGGTATGTGTGCAGTTGTCACTTTCTGGCTCACAAGCTTCTCTTCTTGGCGAGGCGATCACAGCTTCTTCAATGTTTTCAGACTCTTTACCAACGTTAGTGCTTGGCGCCTTATACTCATTATTAGCCGCATGCGACTGTTGACTATCAGACGTAGGCGCTTCGATTGTATCTTTATCGCTACTGTTTACTGGTAATGCGGTGGCTTCCTTTTCTAATACATCTAGATCACAATATCTTATTGAATTAACAAGTTTTATATGTGTTGCCAATCCTTTTGTTTTACGCGTTATTTCATTTTTTGAATCATTATTCAATCTAAGAAGAATAGAAACATAGAAATATTAATGTCAATTATAAAGAAATGTAAATGACTAATAAACTTAAGAAAATAACAAACAAATTGGGAATACAGCACATGCAAAATATATCCTTTTTTGCTAGTATTTTACACACAAATATGTATCTATGGCAGCGTAGTAATGATTAAAGAAATCATTCATCATCCCAACTGGGAAATACCTATAGTCATCGCCCTTAACGCTCTTGCCCAACTTCACAGCCATATCGAGAACTCTTGCGCGTTTTTGCTTAAGCTTCGTAATCATTTCATTGTTGGCGCATATCTCCGGGTGTATACGCGATATTTTTACTTGTTCTTCTTTCATTTTTCTCTGTGTTTGCTCCATTTCGAGCCGCAGCTCTTTCAGTCGCTGCTCATGGCGCATCTTAGCAATTTTTGCCGCCTTTGCTTCGTTGACCAAATGAAGCGATTTATCCAGTCTGGTAAGAATATTATTGCTGCAAGTGGATAAAATAAAAAATGAAGCAAAAAATATAAAATTAATCCTAAAAATTATACGCAAAGCTCGTTACCTAACGCTGGTCAAAATTTTTTCGCAGGAATGTAGTCTTTCGGCCAACACCCGCTCATTTTTGGGAGCTGCTTGAGTAGTATTCCCAGGCGTGCCGGCTGATTCAAGACTTTTTGCTGTTGGCACTTTCTTGGAATGTTGATGTTCGCTATCAGGCTCTCGCTGCTGCTGCTGTTGTGTGCCACTTTCAACTGTTGATGTCAGCATTTCATTCGCCACGTTTGACGCATCGGTAGACGTTTGTGTGGCTGTGCTAGCAGTAAGACCGGCAAGCCCTTGCGCTTGATTTGGCTTCTGCATGCGTTTTGCCGTATTCTGCTTACTTTTCGTGCACTTCTCCACATCCTCAAGTAGACTCTTTTGCATTTTCTTCAAATGCTTTTGTTTCTCCAAAATCTTCATGCGATTCACGAGGCGTTTGTATTCCTCCTGAGAGGCGATCGGTAGACTGCGTACGGCCTAGATAGCGAATATATAAAAAATAGAGATAAAATTTCAGTAAAACCTATTAGCCAACACGCAACGCATACGCACCGTTGGTGTGCCTTTGGTCGTCTGTGCACTGGCAGCACTTAACTTACGAAGCCGCGGTTGTTCAGCGCTCGGTGTGCCACTCTTTTGCGTCGCTTGAGAACGCATATTTTTTAGAAAATTTTCCAACTTCTTTTCGAACGACTCCCCAACGCTGTTTTCTTTAGCTGCTGATGCATTTGACATGCCATCGTTGGCCAGGGAGCGTGTCTCAGCTGCCTGCTCTGTAGACAAATTCTGCTTTGTAATTGCTTCCTTGCCGCCGTAAACGTTTTCATTGAGGACGCCAGTCAGCGAGTCTGGTGTGGCCGTGCGCACACACGCCAAACCTATGCAACGTTCCAATGTGTGATTGCGTAAAATCTCCTCATCCTCCGATGAGGAATCGGAATGGCCAACGCGTATGATTAGCTTCTTCACCTTAATATTTGGCAGAGTTGTCGATGTTAGAATGCGTGATTGGTTGGTGGCAGCGTCGACTTTCTTTTTTAGTGTGCCGACGGATTCTTCACTTGTCTCCAAACTTTTGTTGATCACTTTGTTTGGCTTGACAATTTTAAGCTGTTGCGCCGCTGGTTTCAGCACTTTTGCCATTGCTGCCGGTGGTGTGCTGATTCTGGTAGGCACAGTTTTGGACGCTGGCTGTTTTGCTGGCGCCGCGGTAGGTGCTTTCCCTGCAGCTGCTGCTTGCGTCGCCGTCGCTGTTGAGGCACCGGCTTTACGCCTGTCTGGAATTTTGGCGATTTTTGCAGCAGCCTTGGTAAGCAGCTTTGCTTTGACGGCAGCATTTGTGGCGCTTTCATTTACACTTGCTGTCGCTGACAAAACTTCTTTGTTTTCCTTCTCACCACTAGCATTGGCATCATTTTCCCTTGTAACGTTATTTGGTGGAGCGCGCTCCTTCATATGCAAGCTAGTCGCATCAGCCTGCCCCGTTTGCTCAGTTGTTGTTTTGGCCTTCTTAGCTTGCGATTCATAGCTGGGATGTGTTTTATTTTTCTCCAATGCTTCGCTATTAATATCTTCGGCCGAGTGCTGACTATAGTTCTCCACACTTTGCTTCAGTTCAATAGTGCGTAGCGTACGCCCCATAGGTGCCTCCTTTTCCAAACGTCGTTTCGTCGCCAGCAATATTGCAGCACTCTCGCTCGAGTTCGTGTGCATGTCTAATATTTCTGGCGTGTTTCTGCGCAAAGTGCTGCCGAAGCTGCTTCTGCTCTCTTCCTGCAGCATATGGTCGAAATTTATGCCATTGACTTGACCTGCATGCATCGCAAACGCTGATTTATGGTAACCAGCACAGTCTGCTGGTTGCGCATCTACGACCTGTTCTTCTTCATATTCCCTGCAACGCGCAAACGCTCTTATTTTCAAACGTGGCGCATGGGCCTGAGGTTGTGTTTCACTATGCGTCTGCTCATCCTCACAATGAACAACTGATTTTACTTTCAAGCGCCGTACGGCTTCCTTTAAAATTGACTCGGTTGGCTTAGATTTAACGCTAGTCTCATTGTGTTCGCCCGGTAGAGTCGAAGGCTGTTGTGGATGTGGCTTAATGATGCTCTCCATTTCTTTGGCATGCGCTGTTGCAATTTGTGGTGGCGTGTCGGCAGTTGGTGAAGGCTTTCTGACACGCAGCTGGCCGTTCGATTTTGCTGTTTTTGCAGCTTGCCGTTGGGATAGCAACAATGCGCGTAAAGCTTCCGCCTCCTCTTCATCACTACACTCCTCCGGTTGATCTTGTGTATCTTCGGGTATTATATCCATGCTGGCCGATTTCGGAGAGGCGCTCATTCTACGTTGTCCATTTAACACTTCATTTTTAATACAATTTTCCAGCGCGTCACCGGCAACTGCTGTCTGAGCTACCTCGGACATTGGTAACGGCGGCATCGTTGGCATCGGTATCATCGTCGGTGGCATATCGATTTGTGTGCCGAAATGCATTGGCGGCATGTACATATCGAAGGGCATGGATTTGGCGTGATTATGGTAATCGTATGGTATTGGTATGCCCATACCTTCCAAAGGCGCACCACCTGGCGGCAGCGGTATGTCGTGCGTATGCTGTGAATATATACCATCTGCGTCGACAACATTCGACGTGCTCTCCTCCCGTTCGCTATCGCTGCATGCAATATCCATATCGACAGGTTTATTATCAACCTGATGCTCTATTGTCTCCAGGCTTATGTTGCTATTTTGTTCATCGTCGCAGTGTATAGGACTGAGTATTAAATTTGGCGAGCTAGCCGGACTTATTTCCATATCACCCTCCAACTCTTCGATATCGGAGGCGACAGGGCTAACTGGCTCAGCCAGTAGATCATCAAAATCTGTAGGGGAATAGGCAATCTCGGCGTTGCGTTTTTTGCGCGTCGCATGTTTTTTCATTATCGCCGAACGCAGTGCAATCAAACGCAACTCCTGCTCTTCAATTGACATGGAATCGTCACTATTGAGTTCGACCACATTGTCTGCGTCATTTGAATACGGTGTGGATTCTTCAAGCGTTTGTACTTTTTCTTCAATGATTACTTCCGCATACTTATCCGGCTGTAAGCGTTCTTTTAATGAGCAAATATTATTTTTTCTTTCTGCTACACCGCGTCCCAAAGCCAATCGCAGTTCCTCACGACTCAAAGGCAGCGTTAAATTACCGTCGTTCTCATCTGCGCTCTCAATATCCATGGTAGCTATTGAATAGTTGTCTTTTTCATATTCACTATTATCGGTTGTGTCAAGAGATATTGTTTCAATGCCACGATTCTGATAGTAGGGATTTAGCAAACGTTCTCTACGATGGTGGTGACGCTTCTCCCCATGCGATTGACTTTTACAATGCTTTTGGCGCTGATGCGCGCAACGATGAGCTCGCTGTTGCAGACGCTTACATTTGCCCTTTTTATTCCTTTTGTGCTTTTTCTTCTTCGGGGAAGGAAATTCATCTGATGAAATTGAGGATACATCGGTGGGTACTTGGCCGGCGCGTTGTACAGCTTCCCAGTCGCTGTAATCGTTCAGTCTATACATGTCATCTGAACGGGAAAGTGCAACAACATGGCAAAAGTACAGAGCAATGTAACAAACAGCTAAAAAATGCTTTAAAAAGAGGGGAAATGTCGGCATGTTTCATAACATACTCTTAGACTAATTAATAGGAGCTACTCCACTAAGTCCTTAACATTTTTTTTTTATAACCAATTATCAGGTTTTGTATGTTTTTAAAAACTTTTTAGTATGACGTATGCATTTTAAGTTGCAAAACAGTTCGATACATAACTTATAATATAATTTTTATGAATTAAAGAACCAGCTTAGAATAACTACTAAAAAGTGCTTTCTGAAGTTCGTCATACAAAACCTTTTCTGGAAGCTCTTCAAAAAAGAAACGAGAAACAAATGCTAATTGGAAGGCCTCTTGACTCTAAGGAAGGACTTTTAGAGGGATTTTTAGCTCTCCAAATTAACTATCGGGAACGTACATACAGCAAAGCTTGTAAAGATAAACGCGGTATAAGGTCTTTCAAAAAATAGCACTCTTTTTGCTTTGCCTTGTAGTAAAGAAAATGTAAAACCAACCCCTTGACTGTGTCGCCACTAATGTAAAGTGAAGAGCAATAGTTACCTGAACTAATGAAGTAACTGTATTACGTAGCAGTAAAGCAACTCATGATCTAATAAAAAAAATTATGTCAGAAATTAGCATCTTACCATTTCGTTCATGAAAACATAACATAATCGACTCAGGCTTATATTTCATATGATAAGCGTGCGCTATCGCTTAATAACCTTGTATGTACTTAACCCAAATCGACCTCGTATTGCCATATGGCAACGCAAAACACATCATGTATGGAAGGGTGTAAAACAAAAACCACTTACTTAAAAATGCTTAAACTAAATTAAGTGACAGAAAATCATCGAAATGTTTTATATGAAAAAAGTAAGCATAAATTTATAGCAAGTGTTTTTTATTTACAAAATGTGACAGTGATAAAAAATTAGCTAATACATTAGTCGACTCTATTGGTAACAAAAAACAATAAAAACCAATAGTGCATGTTAGATAATTTCAGTGTTTTTCAGCCCGTTTCCATATGGCAAAAAGGGGCGTCATGAGAACTGTGTATTGGAGGGCGTAAAACAAAAACGGTTTACTTAGAAATGTTTATGTATATGTACGTTAACTAATTGCTACCTTAGTTTAATCTGGCCTTCGCTGAGCCGCACATAGACCCGTAGTGTTACCAGTTGGAGCTCGTTCTTACGCGTTAAAGAATACATCACAAAGGATGTCAACGCTTTTTGCGAATTTCAGTAGAAATTTCTAATTTACTTTTAAAATGTCCTCTAATTTCTCGAAATGGTGGGCTCCCAAGCATTTTAATCTTCTTTTTGACAGTCGACCGAGTAGATGCTTCAACATTTCCCTGGTCTCCCACTCACGTCACTCCCTGCAATTGTCCACGCCAATGATACCAATTTTTTGTGCAGGAGAAGCAACCAGGATATACCTCGTAAGCAATACGGTAATAACTCTGCAATCTTTCTATGGTGCAGTGCTGCGACGCGCTGAAAATTTTCAATCGGCCCCAGGTATGAGGACTTTCTTTCGGAATTCCACCACACCATATTGGTCTGACTATTGCTGTGTAGAACCAGGGCAGGTGAATGGCGCCAAATGACTCCCAGCATTATTTTACATGCATTAAGGGTGCTACTGGCCTTCTTCACCCTTTAATCAACATTGCGCTTCCACAGCTGCTTACTATCCAACTACTTTCAAATACTTTGTGTGGTCTTTAGTTGACAGCTTGATTCAACTAGCCACGGGGGGTCTCCACACTGGGACCTTATATCTTCTTGTGACTACACCACTTACCAATTCAAATTCACAAACAACGTCGTTGTGCTGGTGAAGCATGTAAAATTAGAGCACGAGTAGTCTGTGTAAAATGTGATGTGGGTTTATGTTTGAAATGTTTTTGCTACTTTTCCTACCAATATTGAACTCCTTATCCGCTTTGAACGTAGAATATGCATACCTATGTATATTATCAATATATATATTAAAACTTTATATATGTATTTATATTATATTATTTTACATTTTAACCAAATATTGTCTGCCGCTGTGGTGTAGTGGTAAGCAGTGCGCGCTTCCACTCCGCAGCGCCTGGGTTCAAGCCCTGGTAAAAGCAACATCGCAAAAAAATTTATAAAAAAGGGTTTTTCTTAACAGCGGTCGCCCCTCGGCAGGCAATGGCAAACCTCCGAGTGTATTTCTGCCATGAAAAAAGCTTCTCATAAAAATACAATCGCCGTTCAGAGTCGGCGTAGAACTGTAGGTCCCTCCACTTTGTGTGAAAATATAACGCGCACGCCACAAATCGGAGGAGAAGCTCGGCCAAACACTAACATATGTGTAAAAGCCAATCTATTACGGCCGAAGTCGGAGGAACAATACTACTCCCAAAGTTTTAGTCACGTTTTTTCCTTTATAGGGAATTTACATGAGGCGATTTTTCAGGCGATTTTTAGTTGAAAGCAACAATCGCCTGGTGTAAACGGCCTTTCAACAATCGCTTTCAATGAAATTGGTCGGCTGCCTACTTTCGTTCAACTTTTGATTCAACTTATCGCCTGCGCCTGTATATAGAAGCCAAAAAATCGAAAAAAATTTTATCTGGGACAATTTGGGTTAAAAGCTAGAATTTCAATCTTTGGGAATATGCTTACTACACATGACTTCATACTTCATACATGCATGCACTTCATACATATGTATGTACATATATGTGCGCATGAAAACTTGATATTATGTACATAAAATCATATCTGTTACTGCGTGCTTAGTCTTTGCGAAAAATGCATTGTGAGATTAAAGCCCAACTTGGAATCAGGCTCAATAATCTAAAGGATGCAATCTATACAAATGTGTGTACATACACTTACCATATTTGTACGCATAGCATTCCGAAATTCTTTTAATTTTTTCATATTCTGCATTCTCTTCCTCCAGTTCGTTGATACGTTTTCGCAGACCATCCTCCTCCGAATCGATTTCGCCTTCTTCACGTCCACTGGACATCTTTAAGCGAGTGAAATTTGGTTGAAATGCTTAAAAGCACTATTAATTTACAACTTTATAAATGTTTTAAGCTTCTAATCTCACTAAAATTAAATGAAAAACAAGAAAATGTCGCGCCCGAAACTCAACTACTCCAAAATGGCAAATTTTTTCACAGAAATTAGTGCATTTTCCGCTTTGACAGAAGGCACCGGGTGACAAAGATGGAAAAATTATTCTAATAAGTGTCATAACTATACGTTCTCTGCTTTCAGTGAAATTACCGTCAGAGGTCACCCAAGCAGGCAATTTCAACATTTTGACATTTGGTTTCGTTAAATTACTGTTCAGAGGCGTTATGGCCGTTTCCGGTCTTTTTCACAAAGTTGCTTGAGCAAATATGCAGCAAAAAGTAAGTTTGCTTATAAAATTTTATTTGTGGCAATTGGATTAACCTTTATCGTTTTCGTAAATTGCAGCGCAGAGAACCCGTGCACGCCGTGCAAGTTTTCGGACGCAAGGTAAGCTAGAGTGAACAATCAAGTATTGAATCTGCCGTGACGCACGTGCCGAACGCTGCCCATTATTGGGGAAAAGTACTAATTGAAAATTTCTATTATTGCAGAAAACCGCCACTGCTGTTGCTTACTGCAAGCGTGGACGTGGTCTCTTGAGGGTGAATGGCCGTCCTTTGGAACAAATTGAACCTAAAGTGCTGCAATACAAATTGCAGGAACCACTTTTGCTGTTGGGCAAGGTGAGTTGTTTGTGATGCAGGGATGTGACGTTGCGCTTGACAAGCGCCGCAATACGTGATGAGTTCGACTTATCCCGAAATTGAACCAAATGAAAATAGTTATTAAACTGATGGCGTTTGTAAATTATAACTTTATGTTAGTTTTGCATCAAATATTTACGGATATTTACTCTTTTTGCAGGAAAAATTCGCTGGCGTAGACATTCGTGTGCGTGTTAGCGGTGGTGGTCATGTTGCACAAATCTATGCTATTCGTCAGGCCATTTCCAAGGCGCTGATTGCTTTCTACCAAAAATGTGAGTTTTCATAATATGCAATATTTATTAAGTATGTAGTCGTATGGCTCGAAAGCTTGGAACCCGGTTAATACCAGATTTTCGGTGGATAAAAATTTTCCTCTCGAAAGATGAAAACACGGGAAAGCAAAGCTATCAGGCAAATACCAATCATTCCTACTACTATAGAAGGCGTGAGTGATGCCCGAGTTACAAGAAGGTATATTTTATATTTTGACCACTATTTGTTACCAGTTTAGGTTTAGTACTAATATACCGGTTAATACCAGATTTTCGGTGGATAATTAATTGCCTCTCGAAAGATGAAAACACGGTAGACTAAATATTCAGGCGAATACCAATCACATAATTGGCTCATAAGTCGTTTGTGAGTGATGCTAGATTTACAAACTAATGAAAAATGTTTTTTTTTTCCTAAATATTTGGCGATATGCTATTTATGCCGGTTAATACCAGATTTTCGGTTGGAACACGAAATTCCTCTCGAAAGATGAAAACGCGGTAGACTAAATATTCAGGCAAATACCAATCACATAATTGGCACATAAGTCATATGTGAGTGATGCTAGATTTACAAACTAATGAAAAACGCTTTTTTTTTCCTAAATATTTGGCGATATGCTATTTATGCCGGTTAATACCAGATTTTCGGCTGGAACACGAAATTCCTCTCGAAAGATGAAAACGCGGTAGAATAAATGTTCAGGCAAATACCAATCACAATATTCCGATTAGCTATTGTGAGTGATGCTCGATTTACATTTTATGCTCTTTATTATTTTTTTCTTTGCTAGAATTGCTTTGAATCAACCTCTTATAGTACTTAAGTATTCTTTTTTCTTATTTTGCAGACGTTGACGAGGCCTCCAAAAAGGAAATCAAGGACATCCTCATCCAATACGACAGGACTTTGTTGGTCGGCGACCCACGTCGCTGCGAGCCGAAGAAATTTGGTGGTCCAGGTGCCCGTGCTCGTTACCAGAAATCATATCGTTAAGCTTTTATGGCGATATGCGATTAGTTATATTTTAAGGTGTACACTCTTGAAGGAAAAAATACATATTTTCATTTGAAAAATGGACATTGTGGTTGTTCTTCACACTTGCCTGGTTATCTGGTTATGTGCGGTTAACCAACGCACAGCATTACATACGTAGAATTCTGTTGGTTTTTGACTTCTACGTCTACGTAAAAATGGTATAGCAGTGCATGCACTGCCAAGTATGTACATGTATGTAAGTACAGAGGATTTATAAGCTGAAATTAGTCGAGAACGCAGAACGTATACTTAAACGCTGTCTGTATACGCAGAATTTTGTCGATTACTGGAGCCCTCAGTGTTGCTTACTACACTGTTGCCACTCATCAATGCTTTTTCATAAACTTACCCTTTCAACTACAATTTTTCGTGCTATAATAGATTTTAGCTAAATATAAACTACTTAGTTTTCAACAAAAACCTTATTCAATAGTAAATTTCAAATATTTTAAACATATTTTGAGTAGGAACTTATATCTTTTTTACCATCTGTAAAACTGACGAAGTGGCAACCATCTAAAGAAGGAGAAATCAGCTGACACGGAAAAATCTAAATTCCGCAGATTTCTACGCTACGGGCTACAACTACAGAAAAATTCTGCGGTGTTGAGTTTCCATTTACATGGCGCTTTGGTAAGACAGGTCGTGTCAGCTGACTCGGGTTTACGTACCGGTAGGTTTACGTTCTTGACTAATTTCAGCTATAGCCCAGCTATGCATACTTCACTGCTATACCATTTTTCGTAAAAATCAAAACCCAACAGAATTCTATCAACAATCTAGCTATGACAAAACCAAAAATATGGCTCGATAGGACTTTTTGTGTTGATTTCAACCCTTTCTGGCGGAAGTAAAAAATAAAGAAGATATCAATGGTTAAAGCTAAT
>NW_016159861.1:48158-75387 GCF_001687245.7 Rhagoletis zephyria | reverse complement strand
TTCTTCCGAATATGATGATATCGTCTATATAGTTTAGCGCATTTTTGCAAGAGCATAACAGCTTTTCTATCACCCGCTGAAAAATTTCAGGAGCTGGGTTTATTCCAAACATCAGTATCTTGTATTGGAACAGGCCCTTGTGTGAAATAAAAGTAGTGATGTGGCGGCTGGACTCGTCCAACTCCAGCTGGTGGTATGCCCACTTAAGGTCAACTCTTGAAAATAGTTTGGCTCCTCTCAACTTGGTCATGAATGTATCAAAAGTGGCGAGCGGATAATTCTCGCGCAATACAGCTTGATTTGCCCTGCGCATGTCTATGCATAGCATCATTTCGCCCCCTTCTTTGAAAACAATCACTATTGGTGATATCCACGACGTGGGTCCCGAAACCGCCTCGATAATATCTTGAGCAAGCATTTGGTTTATCTTCTCCTCGACCTGCTTCTCTAGTGCTATCGGGATTCGTCGCATCGCCTGC
Source organism: Rhagoletis zephyria (assembly GCF_001687245.7). NCBI lineage: Eukaryota > Metazoa > Arthropoda > Insecta > Diptera > Tephritidae > Rhagoletis > Rhagoletis zephyria. The sequence continues at coordinate 74,908 of NW_016159861.1, read as the reverse complement.
TGTACCGGTTTAACCGTTGGGTTTATTGATAGTTTAATCTTTACCCCAAGCATCTTGGGGAAAGGTTTCACTATATCCACCCGATTTACATTTACTCCCAGTTTCCGAACCCCTAGTTGCATTGCCGTTTCACGGCCCGATAGTGATTGACATCCATTTTCGATTACATAAAAGGTAGCAATTCTTTCTGTTTTGTTTACTTCTATCGGTGCTTCAAATACCCGCAGAACATTCAGTGTTTCGTTTGATGCATACGACTTAAACTGAGTGGACGAGTCTTCTCGTTCATTCCATACGACAAAATGTCCCACCATGCCACATTTGTTAAATTTCAAAAATCGTGCTGGACACTTCGAGTCCTTGGCTCCATGACCTTTTTGACCGCATCTAGTACACTCGTCCCCAGCACGTTTCCCTCCGGATGCTTTGGTTGAAATTTTGTTGACTTTTTCTTCATTTGGTTTTGTGAACATAGACCCCGACTGGTTACCAATTTGTTCGTATATTTGACAGGACTCGAATATCTCATCGAGGCTCTGTTCTTTTTCTAGTAGTTTCCTTTCTAACTCAATAGGCGGCCAAGAGTTAATAATTTTGTCTTTTATGCAAATTTCTATAGTTTCCCACGCAGTTTTGCCAAACTCGCATTTAGACACTTGATGCCTGAGACGCAACAAATATTTGTTAAAATTCTCGCCCTCGGTAGGCGACAGGTTTCGGAAAATATGCCTCTCAAAAGTGGAGTTATACCATGTTCTGACCGACATCGAAAACATGTTTTCGTTGCTAAAACTGGTTTTCGACTTAAAACTTGTGTTTCGTCCATGTAAAATCTGTCAAACAAAAACCAGTTTTCGCTGAAAACTACTTGAAAACTCACGTTCCACTCATTCCAATCGGGGTCTTCACTAGTTTTTTTCGATTATTTATCAAAGTGGAAGTCATATTTTATCATCTTTAATACGCCATTTCGGATTTATTGTTAATTGGCTGGCAAAAGTAAAATAAGAATGAAAGTAAGAGGTTGCAAATGAAAAGAAAATGAGGGAAAAGCATTTTGATTTTGTTTTTGTGTAGCAGAACTGTAATCAGAGGATGTAAGAAATGTCAACGAAAACACTAACAGCCGGTGTGAACAGCCTTCAGCCCACAATCGCAAAACACGTTTTCAAAGTGTTTTATTTGTCGGTCAGAACATGGTATTACGCTTTGGTGAAAAATAATCGTTTAGTTTATCTACCAGTACTTTGAAAACGTCCGTCTTTCTATCGGTTTCAACCAAAGCACCCCGAATATTAAACGCTACTTCTTGCAGCTGTGGACCGCCCAAATGTAACAATTTATTCTTTTTCTTCACTCCGTCATTTATGTCTTCGGCCTGAAGATATAAAGAAAAGGACCTATACCATTTTTCCCACTCTGAGCGTATCGCCGCTTTGTCGATATTATCGCACAGGAATGGGCGAATTTCGGTCATTTTGCATTAATATATATATATAGTTCAAACTAATCTGAAATTATATAATAATTTTACTTTCATATGCCCAATTGAATGCGCAAATTCTCTTTGGCTCTTCGGCGTGTTGGGGTTCTCCTGAGATAGGAAGATTAGTGTTCTTGGTAACCGGTACCCTTTTGATATGGCTTATATTCCTCCTCAATGTTTTTCCGTTCGCGGTTATTACCACCTCTTTTCCGTTTACTTCTTTCACTTCATACTTTGTTGGATCGAACGTTGGGGTGAGTTTGTGTGGGAATACCACATTTCTCAAGAGGACTTTATCCCCTATTTCAACATCAGGTTCTTTCGCTCCTCGCTTCATATCTGTCTTTTCTTTCCCTTTCCATTTGTTGATCATATCCAAGTCTCTAGCCGCTGAATCCCACATATCTTCTGTTAGGTCTGTATTCCCGGAAACTTGTCTCTGATAATGCGATTAAACATAAGTTCGGATGGTGATGACCCGGTTGTACCGTGAGGGGTAACGTTGTACATCAACGTAAAATTTTGAATTTCCTTTTTACAGTCGCGTTTGTTGTTGTGTGCTATTATTAAACGTTTCACCAACGACCGGTTCATATTCTCGAGTTCTCCATTGGCCTGTGGCCAATATGGAGGTGTTGTGATTAATGTTATGTTGTGGATTTGACAAAAACTCTTAAACTCCGAACTTACAAATTGCCTGCGGTTGTCTGCTCTTAATGAATTCGGTATGCCCAAACGTCTAAAAATTTCTCGCAAAATAGAAATAATAACTTCAGATGTAATTCTTTTAGTAAACTTAACTTCTTGGTATCGAGAATAATAATCAATCAATACCAGCCGAGAAGATCGGTAGCAACACATTGCCACGGTCCATTCGGGAATGAATGCCTCTGCATTGGTGCTGGTTTGTTCGGTTGGGAAACCAATAAACAATCTACGCATTTTTTTTACAAACGATTCCGCATCCCTATCTATTAATGGCCACCACACTTTGGACCGTAACCTCCGCTTCATGGCCGATTCTCCCGGATGTCCTTCGTGAGCCAGCTGTAACGTTCTTTCGCGTAGAGTTTTTGGGATTACGATGCGAGTACCTCGAAGTAAAATGCTGCCCACCGCTGATAACTCGTATCGGAATGGATAATAAACGTTAGTTTTGTTTGCAGACCAAAGGTCATTTTTAACGTATGACATAGCGTCTACCAGTTCCTGATCCTTGGTACTTTCCGTCGCAATCTCGCATATTCCCATAGCTGGAGGTGTGGCGTTCTCCATTATGTGAAAGACGTTATGGTTGTGCTCGTTGTCGAAAGTGTTTGCTTTTCCAATTTTGCAGAGTCTTGACACGGAGTCAGCGATATTCTCCTTGCCAGCGCGATATATAACCTTGAATTTGAACGGCTGTAACCGGAGGAGCCACCTTTCTATCCTAGCGGGAGGTTTCGACGTCGGTTTGAAGATTGTCTCGAGCGGTTTGTGATCAGTGACAAGTTCGAATTCCAAACCCATAAGATAATAGTAGTAACTCTCGACTGCCCATACCAGTGATAGGCTTTCTTTCTCCGTTTGCAAGTATCGCTTTTCCGTGTCTGACAAACTCTTGCAAGCGAATGATATGATTTGCGTCTCACCCGTGCTGTCGATTTGCAACAGTACCGCACCTAAAGCTACGGGACTTGCATCCGCTATGACGCGCGTCCTTTTCTGAGGGTTAAAATATGCAAAATTCGGTATTTCCGAAAGGGCATGCTTTAGTTTATTGAACTCTTCCTGTTGAAGTTCACTCCAAACGAATTTACAGTTCAGTTTCAACAAGCTTCTTAATGGTTCAGTGGTGTTGGCAAGATCGGGGATGAATTTTCCTACATACGTTACTAGTCCTAAAAAGCTTCTTACTTCTTCCTTTGATTCTGGAGCTCGGAATTCTTTGATCGTCTCAATTTTATTAGGATTTGGTGCGATACCCTCATCGGATATTAAATGACCAAGGAATTTTAGTTGTCGTACCTTCCACACACATTTTGCTGCGTTTAATAGCAAATTGTTGCTTTTGAATACATAAAGCACTTTTTTGACGGCCTCATCGTGTTCCTGTTCTGTTCTTCCGAATATGATGATATCGTCTATATAGTTTAGGAGCATAACAGCTTTTCTATCACCCGCTGGAAAATTTCAGGAGCTGAGTTTATTCCAAACATCAGTCTCTTGTATTGGAACAGGCCCTTTTGTGAAATGAAAGTAGTGATGTGGCGGCTGGACTCGTCCAACTCCAGCTGGTGGTATGCCCACTTAAGGTCAACTCTTGAAAATAGTTTGGCTCCTCTCAACTTGGTCATGAATGTATCAAAAGTGGCGAGCGGATAATTCTCGCGCAATACAGCTTGATTTGCCCTGCGCATGTCTATGCATAGCACCATTTCGCCCCCTTCTTTGAAAACAATCACTATTGGTGATATCCACGACGTGGGCCCCGAAACCGCCTCGATAATATCTTGAGCAAGCATTTGGTTTATCTTCTCCTCGACCTGCTTCTCTAGTGCTATCGGGATACGTCGCATTGCCTGCTGTACCGGTTTAACCGTTGGGTTTATTGATAGTTTAATCTTTACCCCAAGCATCTTGGGGAAAGGTTTCACTATATCCACCCGATTTACATTTACTCCCAGTTTCCGAACACCCAGTTGCATTGCCGTGTCACGGCCCAATAGTGGTTGACATCCATTTTCGATTACATAAAAGGTAGCAATTCTTTCTGTTTTATTTACTTCTATCGGTGCTTCAAATACCCGCAGAACATTCAGTGTTTCGTTTGATGCATACGACTTAAACTGAGTGGACGAGTCTTCTCGTTCATTCCATACGACAAAATGTCCCACCAAGCCACATTTGTTACATTTAAAAAATCGTGCTAGACACTTCTGAGTCCTTGGCTCCATGCCCTTTTTGACCGCATCTACTACACTCGTCCCCATCATGTTTCCCTCCGGATGCTTTGGTTGAAATTTTGTTGACTTTTTCTTCATTTGGTTTTGTGAACATAGACCCCGACTGGTTACCAATTTGTTCGTATATTTGACAGGACTCGACTATCTCATCGAGGCTCTGTTCTTTTTCTAGTAGTTTGCTTTTCAACTCAATAGGCGCCCAAGAGTCAGTAATTTTGGATTTATGCAAATTTCTATAGCTTCCTACGCAGTTTTGCTAAACTCGCATTTAGACACTTGATGTCTGAGACGCAACAAATATTTGTTAAAATTCTCGCCCTCGGTAGGCGACAGGTTTCGGAAATGATGCCTCTCAAAAGTGGAGTTATACCATGTTCTGACCGACATCGAAAATATGTTTTCGTTGCTAAAACTGGTTTTCGACTTAAAACTTGTGTTTTCGTCCATGTAAAATCTGTCAAACGAAAACCAGTTTTCGCTGAAAACTACTTGAAAACTCACGTTTCACTCATTCCAATCGGTGTCTTCGCTAGTTTTTGTCGATTATTTATCGAAGTGGAAGTCATATTTTATCGTCTTTAATACGCCATTTCGGATTTATTGTTAATTGGCTGGCAAAAGTAAAATAAGAATAAAAGTAAGAGGTTGCAAATGAAAAGAAAATGAGGGAAAAGCGTTTTGGTTTTGTTTTTGTGTAGCAGAACTGTTATCAGAGGATGTAAGATATGTCAACGAAAACACTAACAGCCGGTGTGAACAGCCTTCAGCCCACAATCCCAAAACACGTTTTCAAAGTGCTTTCGTTGTCGGTCAGAACATGGTATTACGCTTTGGTGAAAAATAATCGTTTAGTTTATCTACCAGTACTTTAAAAACGTCCGTCTTTCCATCGGTTTCAACCAAAGCGCCCCGAATATTAAACGCTACTTCTTGCAACTGTGAACGGCCCAAATGTAACAATTTATTCTTTTTCTTCACTCCGTCATTTATGTCTTCGGCCTGAAGATATAAAGAAAAGGACCTATATCATTTTTCCCACTCTGAGCGTATCAGCGCTTTGTCGATATTATCGCACAGGAATGGGCGAATTTCGGTCATTTTGCATTAATATATATATAGTTCAAACTAATCTGAAATTATATAATAATTTTACTTTCATATGCCCAATTGAATGCGCAAATTCACCATACTTATGGTTGTGGGTTTCTCCCAATTCGTATGTTTAGTGTTTCACACTTGCACCGCTGACAAAATTTAATTCGTCACCTCTGATTTGTATTGCTGTAGGCGAAATTTAATTCGTCCCTCTTAATCGATCTGAAAATCAGATGATTTAATCGGCTTAATGTCTATGATTATTATTGTTTATTATTTTCACATCTGTATGTGCACAATTAAATGTGCTAACTCAAATTAGCTTAAGTTTACCTTCAATCGTCTTTACGTTGCGGTCGTCTATCGCTTTTAAACATATGATATCGACAACACAATTCAATGTGTCACAACCCTACGCGATATCTGAAATGGAACATTTACTCGTTATCCAATATCAATAGCATGAAATAACGAATAGAGAGGAATTCATTCGTTCGTGTACCAATAGCATAAATTCAGCGAGTATGTGTTCGTTTGAAGACACAAAAAGAAAAATTTTCGCAACTGCCGTTACGTCCAATTGCAATTTTTATTTTCTTTTATCTCTGGCGTCTTCATCCAATCCTCGCCGCCACCGTAACAACTCACCTGTTATGCTATAGTCCAGATGATACACAACCTTAATGTGATAATTATATATATTTAAACGGTAGTCAAAAAGTAAAGTATACATTCAAATGGTTCAGCCAACCTCTGCACAACCGCACAGCTCCGGCCGTCTTCTTCAACTAACTCACTAACTAACTCCTACTCGTTGCTCTCCACGTCCATGCCATCAACTCTCGCTCACACACACATATGCAGTTCTATACAAGTATAATATTATACTATATATATATATTATATATATATATATATATACATATATTAATATATATATTATATATATATTAAATAATAATAAATTTTTAAAACTTGTCAATATGTGGTGTGCGTATAATTTTGGCACGGGTTGTAAAGTATGAATGTATATGTATTTATATTTTTACTTAATAAAATTCCTTATATTTTAATAACAAATAGTATTAAAAAAATTAAAATTGAAATGTAAAAGAAGTTGTTTTAACTCTATTAAAAGGGGTTTAAAAAACATCAAACAAGTATTACGAAATGTTAGATAACGACTCCAAAAAGACTCCGATAAATCGTCAAAAAAGAACCACAAAAATGCTCAAATATGACTTTAAAAAGACTCCTAGAAGCGTTCAAATATGGCTCCAAAAGAGCTCCGAAATTCACTGAAAAAGAGTCATAAAATGCACCGAATTCATCGTTTTTGGAGCCTTTTCGGAGTCATTTTTTAGACTCCATTCAGCGTGCCCGCGTAGAACGAAAAATCGCTCATTTAGGGCTCCCATAAAGAGCTCATTTAAAAAAGAGTCTTTTAGGATCCTTTTGGTTAGCCGGGATGCTCCACTTGTGGTTTAAGCTTGGGTATGTCACACACTATTTAAACACTATTGTCAAATGGATGTGAACTCTCAATATTTATGCGCATCAAGCTTCGTTCAAAAATTCCTTGCTGCTAACTAATGAAAAGGACCTCCCGACTTATTCGATTATTGCTTTTGAGCACAGATATGATAATAATTTAAGAATTTGATAAAGATAATAGTTAAAATTCAAACCTACTGTGCACTATTTCAACTACTTATTCACAATTTTTTCTTTATCTAGATGTAGCGTTAAAAAAGATGGTACGAACAAAGGCAAGCTGTTTTATGTTTGTCCCAAAGCGAATCCTTGTAAATTTTTTCAATGGGCTGGTGACGATTGTACCTCGAATTCCAAGACGGTATCCAGTAAGTCTTCAGAAAAACTGGAGTGTACTGATCAGGTGCGAGCGGTGTCTTCGCCTCCCAGATCTCCTCCGCAAAGGGAATGTATCAAATGCAATTGTGGAATCCCTGCTATATCGTAAGTATTTAATATGCCCAATTTGTAGAACGTCGAAATTCTTGTTCGACTCGTTTAACTTTTCTATTTTTTGTAAATGTGTTTTGCAATTGTAGCGCTCTCAGAAATTCAAAAAACCCTCGATTTTAATATCTGGTTGTTCAAACACGCTTTTATTTATTTTTTTATTAGCGGGTATATTTCATGTGTGTGACAATGAGTGCTGCCAGAAGTTTTCTAGGGAAAATTCTAAATGGGCAGCAAAAAGGAGATATTTAATAAAATAAAAGTAAAATAATCAGTCCAGCGCCTTCGTCTGCAGGCTGTTCGGAGCCACATTCGCTAAACTTAAACGTAGAATACGTGATATACATGCCTGTTACGGTATTCGACGGAAGCCAACCGCACGGATCTAATCCGATTCGTACTATCATAACCAGTGTTGCCACAAATATTTTTTTTTATATCTTACCGAAATCACCAGAAAAAGTTACCAAATTCAACAAAAAATTACCTAACTTATTTTATGTGCATTTGGATATACATCTCTATCCATACAAAGCTCAGATGATGCAGATGGTTTATGTGAAGTTTGCCCAAATTTGGATAAGGGGCATGGCACCTCTATCTTATATGGGTGAAAATTTCTCAACTGGGCCCGGATTTCAGTCAAGTTGGAATTTTTGCGTGAAAATTTGTGAGTATAGAGGTTTATAGATGTGAAAGGGATTCTGAGAATTTTTTTGAAAAATTTTAATTTTTAAAGTTTTTATAAGCAATTACATTTTTAAGCAATCTTATTTTCAAAACTCATTTTGTTTTAAAGTATTTGGCGAAAGTTGATGCATTTTTTTTTTTTTAAATTGTCTTTAAATTAAAGCATTATAAATATTGATTTGCTAAATTAGATGAGCTGCTTCAGGTTTTTAGATAATATTATGAATATTATGACTATTATTATTGTGATCTCCTATTATATGCCAAATCCAACATTCCCAAGTTAAAGCGTGAGCAGAAGGGCATTTATGATCGCATGATGCAAGTGTTAAGATAATAAGAGTTGCAGGTAGAATTTTTTACAAGGGCGTTTAACTTCTGGCGTATGCAGATGCCATCGACATCATCGGTAACAAAAACCCTGAAGTCTGTTCTGCCTTTTCCAAGTAGGATAGCGAAGCAACGCGATTAGGTCTGGTGATCAACGCGGACAAGACGAAGTATCTCTTGTCATCAAACTTTTGTTAAATAATATAAATCTGGCAACATTATTTTCATTCCTTTTACTTTTGTATTCTCTTGTTATACATATGTACATTGAATAAAGTAGTTAGTTGCTATTCTATCTTCACACTGCGCGTCAGGATTTTATTCTCTGCTCATCAGGTTATGGGCCTTTTCATGTTAATTTAAAATGGCAACCGGTGTATTAAATTTTCCATTTGAGCGGCTACGTGGCCGAGAAAATTTCGACGTGTGGAAGCGGCACGCGAAATCGTACCTGGTCCTAAAAAACTGTTGGAAGGTGACAGAAGCTGGTGTGCAAGACGTTAAGGAGAAGGATTTCGATGAACGGGCGCTGGCGGAAATTACGCTAATGGTCGAACCATGCAATTTTGCGCACATAGCAAATGCTACAAACGCAAAAGAGGCTTGGGACTCACTGATGTCGGCGTATGAGGACAGTGGCCTTACCCGTAAAGTTGAGCTGCTTAGGAAACTGGTGCAGATAAATTTAGAACACTTTTCTTCTATGCAAGACTACATTAATGAAATGGTGATGACATCTATTAAGGTTCGTAATGCTGGTTTGAGCATTGAGGACGAGGTCATTGCATCTTTAATGCTTGCGGGATTGCCGAGCAATTACCAGGCACTAGTCATGGCCGTAGAAGATTCCAAAGCCAAATTAACGGACGATGCTGTAAAGAATTTGCTTTTGCAAGACACGAAATTCGATAATAATAACGAGTCCGTCGGCAGTGCTTTGTATGCAAAGAAATCAAAGACAAAACCAAATGCAAATGCAAAGTAGTCTAATAAGAAACGATTTCGATGTTACGGCTGCGGTCAGGAAGGGCACATGCGAAAAGAGTGCACAAAAAAAGCAGAAAACAGCGAGCAATCGAAAACGTCGTCGTTCTCCAATTCGCTGCTGGCAAGTGCATGCATGTATTCGCAGAACAGTGAGAATGTGTGGTACATAGATTCGGGTGCCACTTCGCATATGACAAATAATCGTCACCTGTTTGTGGAAGAAAAGCAATCACAGCGTAAAGAAGTAATTTTGGCAAATAAAGAGAGGGTTAAAATAGAAAGCATAGGAAACGTCAAACTTGTTTTGAATGCAAATAAAAATAAACAAAACACAAATGTGGAGAACGTAGAATACGTGCCAAATCTCTGTGCAAATTTATTGTCAGTAAGGCAAATGACAATGAAAGGCAAAAGGGTTGTGTTTGCTGGTGACAATTGTAAAATTTTTGATCAATGCGGTAGGCTTATTGCAACAGCGCATGTTGAAAATGATTTGTACCGGTTAGATTGTAAAGCGGTGGAGGTTGGCAAAGTCATGACAACGGTTGAAAGTTATGATCTGTGGCATCGCAGGCTTGGGCACATTTGCAGTAAAAGTTTGAGCAATGTAAAAAACTCTTCGATTGGTGTCAACTACGTTGGCATAAACGACGACAAATGCATTGTATGCGCAAAAGGCAAGCAAACGCGAACGGTTAGCAAGGAGAGTGGAGAGCGTGCAAAAAACTTATTGGAATTGGTACATTCTGACGTGTTGGGTCCGATTAGTACAAGTTCGTTTAGTCGGGCGAGGTATTTGCTGGTACTTATCGACGACTATTCCAGGAAGGTGTTTGCAATACCTATTGTGAGAAAATCAGACGTTTTCGAGAAGTTTAGGAATTTTAAAACCCTTGTCGAAAACCAGTGTGGCCGCAATATTAAAATTCTTAGAACCGACAATGGTACGGAATTCTGCAATGAGCAGTTTTCAATTTTCGTACAAAAATGTGGCATCATACATCAAAAGACGGCTCCGTATACGCCTGAACAGAACGGAGTTGAATAGGATGTTGATTGAGCGAGTGCGGTGTATGTTGTTTGATTCTGGCCTCGACAACATTTTTTGTGCCGAAGCAGCAAACACAGCGGCGTATTTAATTAATCGTACTCCATGTCGTGGATACGGCAAGAGTCCTGAAGAACTGTGGTCAGGTGTCAAGCCGAATTTGAAGAATTTGCGTATTTTCGGTTGTACTGCAATGATGCATGTACCGAAGCAGAAGAGAACAAAGCTCGATGCCAAGTCGGACGAATGTATTTTCGTGGGATACAGCGATGAAGCCAAGGCGTACCGTTTATATAGAAAGTCCGATCGCAAGTTTATGATCAGTCGTGATGTTAGTTTTATTGAATCTTCGAGCACTACGACAGACTCTAAGCACCGTAAATTAATTATTGACATTGGCAGCGATGGTTTATTAAGCGACAGCAACAATTCAGGGGAGGATGTCGAACTTGAATTGTCACGTCTCAATGAACTTGGTAGTGGTTCTGAAGGTGAGTACGTCACACCTTGCAATAATTCATCAGATGATCAAACAAAGTCTGCGGTGACAGAGGGCGGTGTTCGTCGCTCTAAACGCATTGCTGGCAAAACAAACAAGAAATTGGTATTTTGTGCTATTTCTGGAGTTGACGACCCTATTAGCTATGATGAAGCGATTAATAGTAGTGAAGCTGATGTTTGGGTAGACGCTATGAACGAGGAAATGGAGTCCCTTAAACTAAATAAAACCTGGTTTCTCACGAATCTCCCTGCGAATAAAAAGGCTATTGCTTCGAAGTGGGTGTACAAAACAAAACGTGATGCTAGTCTGCGCTGGTACGACACAAGGCGAGACTTGTAATCAAGGGCTGTCCACAGAAGGGGGGAATAGATTATACCGAGACATTTGCTCCCGTTGTAAGGTATAACTCAATACGGTTTCTGTTTGCTATGGCGGCAAAATACGATCTGTCAGTTCATCAGTTAGACGCCGTGACTGCCTTCCTCAATGGTGAGTTACACGAGGAGGTGTATATGAAGCAGCCTGAGGGTTTCGAGGATGGCACGGGTAGAGTGTGCCGTCTTGTCAAGTCGCTATATGGCCTCAAACAGGCAAGTCGTATTTGGAACGAACAACTTAACGCAGTTTTGGTCAATCTTGGTCTTACACGCAGCGACGTTGATCAATGTATCTATTTTCACGTAAACAAGAAACGCATGGTGTATGTGGCCATATATGTCGATGACGTCTTGATATTTTCGAACGATGAAAAAACGACTCAACGAATAAAAGCAGAGTTATCTTCGAAATTTAGAATGACAGACATGGGAATGGCATCATCAGTTTTGGGCATGCGTATTCATCGAGATGAGGTAAATGGAACATTCATAATTGATCAATTTGAGTACATTGGTAGTGTGTTGAAGCGCTTCGGGATGACAGATTGCAATCCAGTTTCCACTCCAATTGATTTGGGTCAAAAGTTGACAAAGGGCATGTGTCCGCAAAACGACGAAGCTGCGAAGGAAATGAAAAAGGTTCCATACATGGAAGCAGTAAATTTGTTGAGCCGATTTTCGCAAAATCCTTGTCAGGGTCATTGGTTGGCCGTAAAACGCATCATGAGGTACCTTAAGGGTACTATCGGAAGAGGCATAGTATACACGAAGAGCAGTGAAGGTCTTGTTGGTTATTGTGACTCCGATTGGGCAGATGAAAGACGTTCGACTTCTGGCTACGTCTTCACCATGCAAGGTGGGGCAATTTCGTGGTCAACACAGCGACAACGCACCGTGGCACTATCTTCTACAGAAGCCGAGCTGATGTCAGTTGTAGGTGCAATGCAGGAGATGATGTGGTTACAGCGGTTAAGAGCGGAACTCATGCCTGCTTGCAATGAAGCCACAACATTGTATTGCGACAACAGAAGCGCAATTCACATTGTACGAAATAATAACTTTTCGCCACGCACAAAGCATGTGGACATTAAAATAAACTTCACGCGTGAGAAGCTAGAAGATGGTTCAATAAAACTTGAGTATATATCCACCGGAGAGATGTTAGCAGATGCTCTAACTAAAGGTNGCAAGTCGTATTTGGAACGAACAACTTAACGCAGTTTTGGTCAATCTTGGTCTTACACGCAGCGACGTTGATCAATGTATCTATTTTCACGTAAACAAGAAACGCATGGTGTATGTGGCCATATATGTCGATGACGTCTTGATATTTTCGAACGATGAAAAAACGACTCAACGAATAAAAGCAGAGTTATCTTCGAAATTTAGAATGACAGACATGGGAATGGCATCATCAGTTTTGGGCATGCGTATTCATCGAGATGAGGTAAATGGAACATTCATAATTGATCAATTTGAGTACATTGGTAGTGTGTTGAAGCGCTTCGGGATGACAGATTGCAATCCAGTTTCCACTCCAATTGATTTGGGTCAAAAGTTGACAAAGGGCATGTGTCCGCAAAACGACGAAGCTGCGAAGGAAATGAAAAAGGTTCCATACATGGAAGCTGTAAATTTGTTGAGCCGATTTTCGCAAAATCCTTGTCAGGGTCATTGGTTGGCCGTAAAACGCATCATGAGGTACCTTAAGGGTACTATCGGAAGAGGCATAGTATACACGAAGAGCAGTGAAGGTCTTGTTGGTTATTGTGACTCCGATTGGGCAGATGAAAGACGTTCGACTTCTGGCTACGTCTTCACCATGCAAGGTGGGGCAATTTCGTGGTCAACACAGCGACAACGCACCGTGGCACTATCTTCTACAGAAGCCGAGCTGATGTCAGTTGTAGGTGCAATGCAGGAGATGATGTGGTTACAGCGGTTAAGAGCGGAACTCATGCCTGCTTGCAATGAAGCCACAACATTGTATTGCGACAACAGAAGCGCAATTCACATTGTACGAAATAATAACTTTTCGCCACGCACAAAGCATGTGGACATTAAAATAAACTTCACGCGTGAGAAGCTAGAAGATGGTTCAATAAAACTTGAGTATATATCCACCGGAGAGATGTTAGCAGATGCTCTAACTAAAGGTGTTCCAGCTGTCAAAAATCAATATTTAAATGAGAAGCTGGGGCTAACGTCAATTAAATAATTTAAGTATGTATCTTTGTATCTTGATGCTGCCAGATATGCTATTAAAGGCGAGTGTTGTTAAATAATATCAATCTGGCAACATTATTTTCATTCCTTTTACTTTTGTATTCTCTTGTTATACATATGTACATTGAATAAAGTAGTTTAGTTGCTATTCTATCTTCACACTGCGCGTAAGGATTTTATTCTCTGCTCATCACAAACAAACAGTAATTTCAAGAAAGTAAAGAATTTCGATTACTTGGGAAACATCATAACACCGAAAATAATGTCGGCATCGAAATCCCACGCAGAACCACTCTAACCAACAAGTGTTACTTTGGACTGAATAGGAAATTCGGTAGAAAAGTTCTCTCTCAACGTACAAAAACCATACTCTTTAAGTCACTCATTAGTCCCGAGATGGTGTATGGCGCAGAAACTTAAACAATAACAACATTCGATCAGGGGCCTATTTCATAATTTTGTAACGACAGGAATTTTCCATGTTGTTAGTGACAATTCGACAGTTTGATGGGTGTTTTGTTTCATAAAAATAATTGTCACCACCTCATAAATTCCATGAGAAATTCCTCTGAAAAAGTGACAAATTGTCATTGTCGGGGCTTAAAATTGTCGTTGACAAAATTGTCGCCAGTCATATGAAATTCATATGTAAATCATATGTAATAATTGCATTTGCATTATTTTAGTTTTAAGAAAATTCAAATTATTGAAAAGTAATGAAATGCGTGCAATTGCCATAGATGCTTTCAATTTCCAGACAACCGGTCAGGTACGACCATGATTTTTAATTTCGACCAAACTCAAATACATTGTTTTTTGGTCTAAATAATGAGACACGCTTTTTTTCTTTTGGCTCGGAAACATTTTTCGGCCGAATTAAACGCGATTTTGTTTTTCAGGCTAAAATCGATTATTCGAATTGACAGTGAGAATTTTTTTTAAAATGCCCATAACTTTTTCAAAATTTAATAGATTCCAACAATGTTTTTACTCAAATGTCAGTAATTCTAGTCACTTCAAGATAGAATGATATAATTATTGATTTTCATTATTTAAAATTTTTTATTTTACAATAAACAAAAAGTGCAAATTTTTTTTAAATATAATTTCTCAAAAAGTGTATTTTTTTCTCACAAACTTTTTTACCGGGAAAGAGACACTTTGAACTACAATNAAAATATACGTTTTTGTGGTACATACTACAATATTCTTATATTGTTTAACTAAATGGAACATATGTATGTAATATATCAGCAAAAAGTACAGCCGTGATCATTTTTTGTGTATCAAATAGATATTAGAACACACTTTCCACCATACAGTTTCGATTATAAAAAGCGGGAAAATGTGATTTTGTATTTTGAAACTGTATGGTGGAAAGTGTGTTCTAATATCTATTTGATACACAAAAAATGATCACCGCTGTACTTTTTGCTGATACATTACATACATATGTTCCATTCGGTTAAACAATATCAGAATATTGTAGTATGTGCCACAAAAACGTATATTTTCTATAAAAAATCATAACTCAAAAAAAATCTTCGCTATTAGAGATTTGGGTTGATTGTAGTTCGAAGTGTCTCTTTCCCGGTAAAAAAGTTTGAGAAATACACTTTTAGAGAAATTAAATTAAAAAAAATTTTGCACTTTTTGTTTATTGTTAAATAAAAAATTTTAAATAATGTAAATTAATAATTATATCATTCTATCTTGAAGTGACAAGAATTACTGACATTTGAGTAAACACATTGTTGGAATCTATTAAATTTTGACAAAGTTATGGGCATTTAAAAAAAAATTCTCTCTGTCAATTCGAATAATCGATTTTTGCCTGAAAAACAAAATCGCGTTTTGTCAGAGTTACAATTGTCAGCACAATTGTCGACAATATTCCATAATATCACTGTCGTTTTCCAAAAATTTTCACAGTTGCCAACAAGCGTATATGAAACAGAAAAAATGTCGCAGACAATTCTGGCAGTGAAATTTTATAGAAAAATCGACAATTGTCGCACCAGTCACTTTTATGAAATAGGCCTCAGGCGGCTTTTGGTGTATTCGGGACCTTACGGAAGATTTATAGTCCTCTACGCGTGGCGACGGCGAATACCGCAGGCGATGGAGCGATAAGCTCAATGAGCTTTACAACGAAATGGACAAAGTGCAGGGAGTCAAAATACAGCGGCTTCGCTGGCTTGGCTATGTCGTTCTATTGAGCACCAGCGTTCCAGGTCTGAAAGTATTCAACTGGCAGTCCGGTGATTGTAGCAGAGGAAGAGGGAGGCCCTCACTGCAATGGAGAGACCAAGTGGAGAAGGACTGGGCTTCACGTGGCATTTTCAATTGGCGTCAGTTGGCACAGAGAGAAATGACTGGCGTGTTTTGTCGAACTCGGCCAAAATCACTTATGCGGTTACAGCGCCAAATAAGAAGATGGAAATGATAAATTACGGAGTTGCGGGACCTTCTTCTTGAATGCGCCAGCAGGAACTAGGAAAACATTCCTTATCAGATTGGTTCTGGTAACGGTTCGATCAAAAAATTACATATCCTTAGCTTTCGCTTCGTCTGGAATAGCTGCAACATTGTTATAAAATATAAGCTTTGTATATCTACGTACCAGTTTATGATAGTTCGTAACAATTGTTACAAATTATCATCTTTTGGCGGTTTTGGACGCAAAAACTTGCATGAAATTTGCAAAGTAGGAGAAGTTGAGAGAGGAAAAATTTTAAAGGAAGTTGCAAGATTTTACTGGATAAATTCTTACTTGTAACAATTTGCCATTAAGAAAAATGGCTCTTTACATGAAAAATGGCTTTAACAAAAACAAGGGAATTAACTTTTGGAATGGTAAAGTTAAAATTGCCAAAATACAAATTTTAATAAAAATTTCATAAAACTTGCTTGAAAGGTTTGCGTTTTCGTACTTTTTGGGATATTTCTCTCATTGAGAGCGGCTCCTGGAAACTATGCTATTGGCAAAATTCCACGGTGCAGCGAACAAATGTGGCGCCGTCAGTGATACCGTTACTTTGGTTTTGCCGATTTTGACAATTGTGGTAACTTGTAAATAAACCTTTGTTTACAAATCAGCGAAAGAGAAATTTGAATTATAAGTGAAAAATCAGTTTAAATTGTGTTAATTTGCAATTTGTGAGTGATTTTTGAGTTGAAGACTGCGTAAAAACTAATACAATGAAGTGCTGTGTGTTAAATAGCGACAGCCCCCAAGATGCAAGAAGCGTAGGTGCAAGTGTAGCGCTGGGACGAATCGCTGCATTTTGTGTACATAGGGCACGGCAATGCCGTTCCCGAAATGTTTCTCTACTATTATATTAACAGCATTTGCTCACAATGATTTTGTTTCTGCTCCACGCAGCCTCCATTAGCAAGTTAACTAATCAATCCCGCAGAAATGCTGCTGCAGTTTTCTGCAACAGCCTTAATTGCAAAGCAATGGAGTGCACTAAAACGTTTGCTGAAGCAGCCTCAATTGCAAAGCAATGGAGTGCACTAAAATGTTCACTGTTCTCTAATAGATTAGGTGAAAAATGCAATATTTTCGCATTTAGCAAAATTAAAACACGTTTTTCGCTTTAAAGCGAACTGCTTTGGCAGTTTCAACTCGTCCTTCTTTTCGCTCTACTCTTTGTTTACTTGTGGTACACAAATGTCAACGACCAGGACGGCGCAATCTTTTATTCTATCATTCTTGGAGAAATTCTGGATATTTTTTAAGTAGAGGATACACTAACAGATGTTATTTAAATGTTTGTACATTTCTTTAGCACTTAAAATCTAATTTTTGTAGCATATTTTGAGGCACAATAGAAATCTATGTGTTCCAATAGAGGGTTAATTTCCAAGAATTTGCTTTCAAAGAGAGAACTACCCAAAAAAGTACGGTAGCACGAAGTTTCGTGAACACCTGGTTAATTTGTTTATTTGCAAAAATTTTCTAATAACAACAGTATTTCATATCCTGTTATAATTTATACAGGTTTATTTAGTAAATTTCGACGATGAGGACCCCATAACATCTTCCTAAATTAGTGGGAATTTCACTGGTTGCAAGTTAAAATTTGTCCAGTAAAAATTTGTAACTTTCCATTCAAGGGAACTGCCACCTTGCTCTTTCAATTTCCTCTACTTTGAGAGATGTTTGGGCACATTAACAACTAAACGTAATAATCTGTGATAATTGTTGCGAATTATTTACTACATGCCTGTTCATGTAAAAAATATCTAGTAACTGAACAGTAACTTAACTTCGAGAAATCGCTATCGATGAGAGAGCTATCCGAGAAAGTACGAAAATAAAAAGCTTACAAGTGATTACCAGTTTTATATTTTAATAAAAAGTTTTATTTAGGCAATTTTAGCTTTAAAATTCCAAAAGTGTATTCTCTTGCTAGAGTAAAATGCAAGAAGCAACATATAGAGTGAAAATCTCTCAAGTGGGCCACCCACAATTGGATGGTCAAGATTTTTTCAAAATCACTCAACTTTTTTTTGATGAATTCAGTAATTACCTGATACCTGAATTAGCCTGATAGTTTCAATTTTTCAAATAATCATTATTTTGTGTAAAATTTTTAATAAAAAAAAAAAAATTATTGTTGCTTTTCCACAATAAATTTTCATTCGAGCTCAATAAAAATTGTTGAATATAATTGTTATAAGGCCAAAAAATAACAAAAACAAATAACTTAAGGACGAGCACACCTAAAAGTTAAACATTCTAAAAATAGAATTATTAGCAAAAACCAACAATACCAACAACCACATGATCAAGTGAATTGCAGCGGAATAGCTGCGCTTGATTGTGTTGGCATAACAAAAATGAAAATAGTGGAAAAAAGCAAACGATAATTTACAAGGCGTACTTAGCACGGTGCATAGGCAACTGGCTGAGTCAGTGGGATCGTCGGTTCGAATCCTACTGAAAGAAGTCTGATGAGGAAATGTGGTGATTTCCGAAATAGCTATCACTTCTACCATTTTTTCAAAAACTATTGCTGCTTTTCCACAATAAATTTTCATTAAAAAACGGCCTCGTGCTCAATAAAAATTGTTGAATAAAAAAAAATATTATAAACAAATGGAAATATTTATTACTACTCGATCAGATTTTTTAATCGGGTACATTGAATATCAATACCTATTCTATAAGACATTATTTAAAAGAAAAAAAACACTGAAACTTGCACGGAGTCGCTAGTTATTAATATTTTTCGCTCCTGCCACGGGTGCTTTTGCCTTCAAGCCGCGTGCCGCGCAGACTCGCAGCGAGCGTGGTGCAACCAGAGAACGCAAAAAAATAAAATTTTTTTATAAATATAAGCATCAATTATTTAGTACAATATTTTTCGAAGTTGTATACATAAATATGTACATACGTTACATGCATATTTATATATGAACGCAAGTATGTATTTATGCATGTATTTTGTCTGTACAGAGAAAAAATAAATAAAGAGGATAGATAGTAAGTATAATTGTTTGTGCCACAGAAACAAAAAACAACTAAGCACTTTTTAACACCCCAAAATAGTTTGCCACTTGTAGCAGTTATGCTGTATACCTGAACGAGATATAATCCTTGATGAAAAAATGTATTTGTGGATTGTTGTTCAAGGACATATGAGTAGTCCAGTTGCAAACAGCGTTATGTGATTTTATAATAGTAAGCCATGAATTAAAAAAAAAATCTACAACATCAAGTAAAACCCAAATTGTATCTTTTTTTTATTATTTGAAAATTTGGATAAATAAGTCTAATAACATTAAAAAACAAAATCGCAGTATGGTAGTTTTTACAAATTTTATTTATAAAAAATTAATATAGCGAGTTTTGAAACAGTAACTGTTACATGCCTAGCTTTTTTTAAGCTTTTGGCGTTCTCTCTTAAATGAAGAATGGTCTACTTCTGTTTTACGACGTCTTCCACTAGGCACCAACACTACCATGGAGACTTTCGAACTTGTATAAATACGTACAATAAATATTATAGCGATTTTTGAAAGTATATATATACTTACAGTAAGTATTATAGCTACTTTTGCTAGAGTAGCTAACATTTGATGCTATTTTTTTCAGAATATATAAGGATTTTACACTGTATTGTTAGTTAACATGAAACTACTTTAAATACTGGTACGTTAACCACCAAAAACTAAAAATCGACAAAATTTTACATAGGGCACTTTGCAAGTGGGCTACTCATATGTACATATGTATGAATGTATATGTAAATGTAGATGTAGGAAAATTTGACATTAAAAGCATGCTTTCTATAATGAAGCTTGGCAGAGAATGCTTTGGGCACTAAATTAACATATTAACGGCAGATAAATTAATATTTCATATCAGTAATTGCATGAAAAATTATATTTCTTGCCCTCATTTGATTAAAAGGCAAAAATATTTCACATAATTTTATTTATTTGCAACAGCTGACGACCGATGCACGAGATCTTTCTGCTTTCTGTTGGCATTAGCGTTGCCAAATTTTGGCTATGAGCACGGCTGCATAGAAATTCAACGCCAACGCAATGCCAAAGTTGTAGGTATGTGGACCGGCCTCTATTACGCAAATTTTCCCATATCTACATACATATGTACATATGTCCTTGAACAACAATCCACAAATACATTTTTTCACCAAGGATTATATTTAATCAGGTATACAGCATAACTGTCACGAGTAGCAAACTATTTTGGGGGTGTTAAAAAGCGTGATTCAATAATGAAAGGTTTGCTCAGAAAACAGTTTTCTCGCTCCCTCTTGACAAAATCGGCTCCCTTAGCAAGGCACTGTGTGAGGGTTCGTGTGTGTGTGCAAAGTTAAGCGTCACAAATGATTATACTTATGCGCTTTATTTCTTTTTCTCTGTAAAGAAAAAATACATGCATAAATACATACATAGGTACATATATAAATATGCGTGTTATGTATCTACATATTTATGTATACAACTTTAAAAAATTGTGTACTAAATAATCTATGCTTATGTTTATAAATAAATTTTATTTTTTTTTGCATTCTCTGGTTGCACCACGCTCGCTGCGAGCCTGCGCGGCACGCGGCTTGAAGGCAAAAGCACCCGTGGCAGGAGCGAAAAAAATTAATAACTAGCGACTCCGTGCAAATTTCCGTGTTTTTTTTTCTTTTAAATAATGTATTATACATTGAATAAGGATTGATGTTCAATGTAAACGATTAAAAAATCTGACCGAGAAGTAATAAATATTTCCATTTGTTTATAATTTTTTTTTCAAATGAAAATTTTTTACAAAATAATGATTATTGGAAAAATCTAAACAATCTGGCCAAAGCGTGTCTAATTAATTATTATCGTGGCAAAAATCAGCAAGATACATGCTTTGAATCAGTGGATAATAAATAAGACAGGCCGACAAAATTTTTACCCAGAAACCAGACTATACTTTCCCTTTTTGAGAAAAATTACTCTGGCTTGCATACACAACTTCAAAAATGGGCAAAAACGGCATTTTTTGGCTTTATAGGTTAGAATATCTCAAAATTCTGATGTGATAGAGCAATTCCGTGGCCAGATTTGAATTCAGCGCACCGATAACCTTCGGCAAAGTATAGTCTGGTTTCTGGGTAAGGAGATCGGTCTTATTTTGTCAGCCTGTTATNGGCAAAAATATTTCACATAATTTTATTTATTTGCAACAGCTGACGACCGATGCACGAGATCTTTCTGCTTTCTGTTGGCATTAGCGTTGCCAAATTTTGGCTATGAGCACGGCTGCATAGAAATTCAACGCCAACGCAATGCCAAAGTTGTAGGTATGTGGACCGGCCTCTATTACGCAAATTTTCCCATATCTACATACATATGTACATATGTCCTTGAACAACAATCCACAAATACATTTTTTCACCAAGGATTATATTTAATCAGGTATACAGCATAACTGTCACGAGTAGCAAACTATTTTGGGGGTGTTAAAAAGCGTGATTCAATAATGAAAGGTTTGCTCAGAAAACAGTTTTCTCGCTCCCTCTTGACAAAATCGGCTCCCTTAGCAAGGCACTGTGTGAGGGTTCGTGTGTGTGTGCAAAGTTAAGCGTCACAAATGATTATACTTATGCGCTTTATTTCTTTTTCTCTGTAAAGAAAAAATACATGCATAAATACATACATAGGTACATATATAAATATGCGTGTTATGTATCTACATATTTATGTATACAACTTTAAAAAATTGTGTACTAAATAATCTATGCTTATGTTTATAAATAAATTTTATTTTTTTTTGCATTCTCTGGTTGCACCACGCTCGCTGCGAGCCTGCGCGGCACGCGGCTTGAAGGCAAAAGCACCCGTGGCAGGAGCGAAAAAAATTAATAACTAGCGACTCCGTGCAAATTTCCGTGTTTTTTTTTCTTTTAAATAATGTATTATACATTGAATAAGGATTGATGTTCAATGTAAACGATTAAAAAATCTGACCGAGAAGTAATAAATATTTCCATTTGTTTATAATTTTTTTTTCAAATGAAAATTTTTTACAAAATAATGATTATTGGAAAAATCTAAACAATCTGGCCAAAGCGTGTCTAATTAATTATTATCGTGGCAAAAATCAGCAAGATACATGCTTTGAATCAGTGGATAATAAATAAGACAGGCCGACAAAATTTTTACCCAGAAACCAGACTATACTTTCCCTTTTTGAGAAAAATTACTCTGGCTTGCATACACAACTTCAAAAATGGGCAAAAACGGCATTTTTTGGCTTTATAGGTTAGAATATCTCAAAATTCTGATGTGATAGAGCAATTCCGTGGCCAGATTTGAATTCAGCGCACCGATAACCTTCGGCAAAGTATAGTCTGGTTTCTGGGTAAGGAGATCGGTCTTATTTTGTCAGCCTGTTATTAACAATAACTCTTGTAAAAATTCGAATTTTGCAAAATTGTTCAAATTATATATTTTTTTATGGTTGTAAACCGAATAAAGGGATTTGTTCGAAAAAATCTTGACCATCCAATTTTGGGTGGCCCACTTGAGATATTTTCACTCATAAGGAGCTGTTTTTCTTACTGGCAAATTGTTACAAGTAATAATTTATCCAGTAAAGTCTTGTAATTTCTCAAATTTGTTTTCNTCTTGTAAAAATTCGAATTTTGCAAAATTGTTCAAATTATATATTTTTTTATGGTTGTAAACCGAATAAAGGNGCGTCACAAATGATTATACTTATGCGCTTTATTTCTTTTTCTCTGTAAAGAAAAAATACATGCATAAATACATACATAGGTACATATATAAATATGCGTGTTATGTATCTACATATTTATGTATACAACTTTAAAAAATTGTGTACTAAATAATCTATGCTTATGTTTATAAATAAATTTTATTTTTTTTTGCATTCTCTGGTTGCACCACGCTCGCTGCGAGCCTGCGCGGCACGCGGCTTGAAGGCAAAAGCACCCGTGGCAGGAGCGAAAAAAATTAATAACTAGCGACTCCGTGCAAATTTCCGTGTTTTTTTTTCTTTTAAATAATGTATTATACATTGAATAAGGATTGATGTTCAATGTAAACGATTAAAAAATCTGACCGAGAAGTAATAAATATTTCCATTTGTTTATAATTTTTTTTTCAAATGAAAATTTTTTACAAAATAATGATTATTGGAAAAATCTAAACAATCTGGCCAAAGCGTGTCTAATTAATTATTATCGTGGCAAAAATCAGCAAGATACATGCTTTGAATCAGTGGATAATAAATAAGACAGGCCGACAAAATTTTTACCCAGAAACCAGACTATACTTTCCCTTTTTGAGAAAAATTACTCTGGCTTGCATACACAACTTCAAAAATGGGCAAAAACGGCATTTTTTGGCTTTATAGGTTAGAATATCTCAAAATTCTGATGTGATAGAGCAATTCCGTGGCCAGATTTGAATTCAGCGCACCGATAACCTTCGGCAAAGTATAGTCTGGTTTCTGGGTAAGGAGATCGGTCTTATTTTGTCAGCCTGTTATTAACAATAACTCTTGTAAAAATTCGAATTTTGCAAAATTGTTCAAATTATATATTTTTTTATGGTTGTAAACCGAATAAAGGGATTTGTTCGAAAAAATCTTGACCATCCAATTTTGGGTGGCCCACTTGAGATATTTTCACTCATAAGGAGCTGTTTTTCTTACTGGCAAATTGTTACAAGTAATAATTTATCCAGTAAAGTCTTGTAATTTCTCAAATTTGTTTTCTCAACCAGGGACGTGAACCGGATGAAAAATTTGGTCGGTTCGGTTCAGCGGATCGAACCGTTCTGNTTATTTCTTTTTCTCTGTAAAGAAAAAATACATGCATAAATACATACATAGGTACATATATAAATATGCGTGTTATGTATCTACATATTTATGTATACAACTTTAAAAAATTGTGTACTAAATAATCTATGCTTATGTTTATAAATAAATTTTATTTTTTTTTGCATTCTCTGGTTGCACCACGCTCGCTGCGAGCCTGCGCGGCACGCGGCTTGAAGGCAAAAGCACCCGTGGCAGGAGCGAAAAAAATTAATAACTAGCGACTCCGTGCAAATTTCCGTGTTTTTTTTTCTTTTAAATAATGTATTATACATTGAATAAGGATTGATGNATCCAATCACCGCGCACTTCATTTTAATCACATTTGCACAAAAAATCACTGAAATAAACCACCTACAAAATACACATAAAGAANACATTGAATAAGGATTGATGTTCAATGTAAACGATTAAAAAATCTGACCGAGAAGTAATAAATATTTCCATTTGTTTATAATTTTTTTTTCAAATGAAAATTTTTTACAAAATAATGATTATTGGAAAAATCTAAACAATCTGGCCAAAGCGTGTCTAATTAATTATTATCGTGGCAAAAATCAGCAAGATACATGCTTTGAATCAGTGGATAATAAATAAGACAGGCCGACAAAATTTTTACCCAGAAACCAGACTATACTTTCCCTTTTTGAGAAAAATTACTCTGGCTTGCATACACAACTTCAAAAATGGGCAAAAACGGCATTTTTTGGCTTTATAGGTTAGAATATCTCAAAATTCTGATGTGATAGAGCAATTCCGTGGCCAGATTTGAATTCAGCGCACCGATAACCTTCGGCAAAGTATAGTCTGGTTTCTGGGTAAGGAGATCGGTCTTATTTTGTCAGCCTGTTATTAACAATAACTCTTGTAAAAATTCGAATTTTGCAAAATTGTTCAAATTATATATTTTTTTATGGTTGTAAACCGAATAAAGGGATTTGTTCGAAAAAATCTTGACCATCCAATTTTGGGTGGCCCACTTGAGATATTTTCACTCATAAGGAGCTGTTTTTCTTACTGGCAAATTGTTACAAGTAATAATTTATCCAGTAAAGTCTTGTAATTTCTCAAATTTGTTTTCTCAACCAGGGACGTGAACCGGATGAAAAATTTGGTCGGTTCGGTTCAGCGGATCGAACCGTTCTGGCACTTTTGGATTGGTTCGTCAAAGCGGGTTTTTTTGGTCTTTGAACCGGGGTTTCGGTTCGGTTCAATGGTTCGAAAAAAAAACAAAAAAATAACGCGCAAATTTAAATGTCAAGTGTCAAGTGTAACAACGCGCAAGGTTAAGGGTCAAGTGAGATGGGCTGCCTTTACATTTGATATTGTCACATGGTAAAAAAACATGGTAGGTATTACCCATGATCCAACTACACAAGATCTGACAAGATGAAGCAAAAGAAAAAAGTAATTTTCTGGCTGACGTTTGTAATTTCGGCGCCATGTTATTTTCTGTGAAAAGTAAACAAAGAATATGAAGACGAAGCATAAAGAAAAAATGCAAGCAATGTTGTGCACATGTTTGTGCTAACCAATTTATTATTTTTGTAAGTGTTTTTGCATCCAATCACCGCGCACTTCATTTTAATCACATTTGCACAAAAAATCACTGAAATAAACCACCTACAAAATACACATAAAGAAAGAAATAACAAACTTCAAAATTACGAACGTCACACACTTTTTTCTCAATTGCTATTACAAATGGCTGCTTCTCAACCGGTCAGATCTGTTCTAATTGGTTCATGGGTATTACCGTGTTTAATAAAAAGAAAAAAATGGGTACATTTATCTATTGAAAATTGGTTGAAACGAACCTTTAAACCTTTATAGAAAGTGGTTCGGTTTTCGGTACGGAAAATTTTGGTTCGGTTAGTGGTTCAGTTAATTAATAGAAAAAAGCGGTTTTCCGGTTTCAAACCGGTTCGGTTCAAAACTGTTCACGTCCCTGTTCTCAACTTCTCCTACTTTGCAAATTTCTTTCAAGTTTTTGCGTACGGAAACGCCAAAAGTTCAGAAACTAGTACGTAAGCATACACAGAGCTTATTTTCGATCTGCATAAACGTCAAAACCATGTGTCACCCCTAACTATTGCAACTGTGTTAATAAAATGCGACTCTGACCAACCGTACTACATTACCGACTTCTAAACATTCCCACGACAGCCGGTTCTACGTACCGGAATGACTCGGGTTTTACCCGACCAAGGGCTGTTGTTTCGGCGATCTAACCCCGTTTAGGTCGGCGAAGTATCTCAGAAGTTCCGTCCATAGGGCTACATTCGCTACGTTTTCTCCTACTCAGGGCTGGCATCGAGTCAAACCCAGGGCCCGAAACCTACACCTGCTGTGTATGCCCGAGACGACTACACCACAACTCCACCTCTGTCAAGTGCAATGCTTGCGAGGGGTGGTGTCACCTCAGAGTCTGCTCAGGACTACGGACACATCGGCAGTGGACCACGACGTATGTGGCCCCCTGCTGCGCAAACAGAGCAGCCTCCACGGCAAACCTCAGTCCACCAGAGCAGCCTCACACAGTCACCACAGCACAACATAATAACACCACAGACCATACCACAGCCACGACAGACCATAGAACACACACAGCCGCACCACCACCCACACGCCGGCGCCAACAACTCCTGGTTCCTCCTACAATCTGCACGGTATGTCAGACCAGGATATTCCGTAATGTGACATCAGTCA
>NW_016159861.1:37743-47176 GCF_001687245.7 Rhagoletis zephyria | reverse complement strand
AGTGCAACACCTGCCTTGGCTGGTGCCACTTTAGGGCATGCTCAGGTCTGCGTACCACGCGAGACTGGACGAGGAACTTCGAGGGCCCGTGTTGCGCTGCTCGGTCGCAGAACCCAACTGCGACGCCTCCCGCCACCACCACAGGGCGGCAACCATCACAGCAGCGCACACAGCCAACGGCAGTAAGAACACACACATCCCTTACACCCAACATCACAACACGTCTCCCGAACCACATGAAGCTCCTTCAATTTAACTGTAACGGGCTACAGAGCAAGATTGAGGAGATAACCGTCTTTATGTGTCGGCATGGTATATTGATATTTCAAAGCTCCCTCAACCACCAGAGGGAGTCTCGATTGACTCTTACGCCGACGATTGCTTGATCATGGCGACTGTGAATGGAATTGATGACCTGTGTTCGAAAGTAAACGAGTATCTCTCCGAACTTTCTCGCTTTTTCACTGCAAAGTGTCTAGCCCTCTCCCCTACGAAATCCTTTGCGACCCTGTTCACAACCTGGACGAAGGAGGTCAGGCTACCGCTAGGAATTCACGTCCGATGACGGAGTAACATTCGACAGCCTGCTCTCCTTCTCTGCGCACACAACCGCTATTGTCAATAAAGTACAGAGCCGCAACAAGGTCCTCAAGTCGCTAGCCGGCAGTACTTGGGGCAAAGACAAAGAATCGTTGCTGGCAACATACAAGGCTATAGGCCGGCCGGTTGTAAACTACGCAGCACCAGTGTGGTCGCCGGGGACTAGTAGGACGCAGTGGACGAAGCTACAGACGGTACAAAATACAGCACTCAGGACAGCGACAGGATGCCTCCTTATGACACCAGAACACCACCTCCACGATGAGTCAAAAATGCTCCCAATTAGGGAGCACATTAAGCAACCTCTGGACCCGTCAGCTCATAGACAGGCCCTGAACGGCATTCACAGGGACGCAGTCTCGAGTTATGTATACTCAAGACTGTGAATGCCGTTCTAGGCACACAAACACCGGACATCGACATGACGGAGCTCCATCTTCCTCGGGAGACCAGAACGACAATAGCCCAACTTCGCTCTGGCTACTGCAGCAGGCTAAATTGCTACCTGTCTAGGTTAAATGCGGATGTGCCGAACGAATATCCGGCATGCGGAGAGACCCCACACGACTCAAAACATCTCTTCGCATGCCCGGAAAACCCCACAACCCTAACGGCGTCGTCCCTATGGACTGACCCCATAGAGGCTGCACGCTTCTTGGGGCTGCCGTTAGTGGAACTCGACGACAACGACTGAGATATCAGCCGATCTGGGCGGGGTTGTTGTAGCCGCTACAACAACAACAACAACAACCGACTTCTAAATACGTACCTACCCGACAAAACTGAATTGTTTCGACGAGTAGAGTACGAGTGACGCGACGGTTTAACTTTGTAATTCATCTAAATTTCTTAATATCCAATATATTTCTATTAATCATATAAGCATAAATATTCAGTGTGTTTTTATTCGCATCGGACATCTTGGTAAATATAAATCGCGTTTATGTGAGCGTTAAATCATTATATACGCGACAATTCCGAAGTGAGATTGGCTTCTACGCATTCGAACACTGTGAAGAAAAAAATTTGTAAAATTGAAAAAATGGAATGGAAGTGTTTAGTTGTGCGAAATTGACGTTTTCAGTGAGCATACGCCTTGCCGCTGAACAATCTAAAATTTGTTAGACTTCCATGGACATCGGGCTCCAGGGGACATACGCTTTGTAGTTTGTTGTTTGTGCTTTCATCATTACATTGTTCTCCGTTTCTTCGCACATCCTCGGAAACCTCTGCAAAATTGTGTGTACAACCATCTCTTACTGCTGTTGTTTTCTTTACTCGTGTTGATCTCATTTCGCACCCGTGCATACATACCTGTCTCGAAAATCTAATTAGAGATACAAACAAATAGTAAAACCAAAACAAAAAAATGTCTAGTACAAATCCAAAACTCAAAAAGTTAATAAAGAGATGCAAGGATGCTGGTTTGCCTACGTCTGCACCGAAAAACAAGCTACTGCAACTACTGACTTAAATTCATTTAAATGGTGCAAGTGAAAGTGAAGCAGAAGAAGAAATCACAATGGTCCAACGCATGTCAGCTCTCGAAAAAACTATTGAACGTTTGATGAATACACAAACCACAACGAATGTTTATGCGCGAGTGAATTCGCGAGTGCAAAACTTTCAGCCGACGTTAACGTCGTCGCCAGTGTCAGCAGTGTACACGCGTACGGCTAATATACAGCCGATAACAACAACGTCCGCGCATGTGAATTTTGGGACGCAGTGGCAGATATACAAACTGCGCGGATGCAGCAATCTGCGCCGATACAGCGAATTTCAATTGGAAATAGCGTGTACAATACATACGGTGACCATATTTATGGCAGCCGAATACAAGAAAACAAATAAGTTTGCCAATTTTTTCCATACAATCTAGAGGATTTTAAAACCTATTTCAATGATCCTAGATTTATTAGCCCTGAAACAGTATCTTTATTTTGCATATATTTTTCGATCTTTTGTGAAAGCAGCACATAAATATTCGGTTGTAACATCACACATTTGTAGAATATTTTCCATAACTTTGGGCTCGGGACTTTTACCCCCGCAATGAAAATATACGATTTCCTTTGGAGCACGAGTGGTATTCAACGGATTATTTTCTGACTCAGATTTCGGCCAAGCACCATACACTGAATAGCATCTGGAACGAGCTGAAATGCAAGAGCGTACCTTTGAAGGGTTCCACTTGCCTTCCATCTTTGAGAACTTCTTAATTTTTCCAACATTCTCAAGGTAGCCTTCTTATTTGGAGTTTCTCATGTTGAGCAACTCCCCATACAATCAGAAATATTTTTTTTGGCGTAGTTTCGCCCTATGAATATCTGCTCTCTTCACAAAATTTAAAATTACATCCACACCTCGACTCGGACCCGAGAAAAAACAGCAAGCTATGTGTATATTGTTGTTGGTGTTGCAAGCCATATACGTAAACAAAGTTTGAAATTCTAGAGGAAAATGAAAAGAAAAATTACAATTTAAAGACGAGGTTCTCGACAAAAGTAAGATCAGCTGCTCCTCTTCTGCTATCTGTTCAATATACTTTGCCCAATACAGAATATTCAACGTGAAATGCGTTGAAAAAACCTTTAAAAAGCTAAATACTAGGGAAATTTGTTTTAGAAACTTGAACAATAATCATTAACGTCTAACTTCGATTCATATCTACTCACAAATTTTCTACGCATCTACATAAGTATGTGCTCTTCGATGCGAATCACAAGCGTCCAGATTTAAAAATAAAAACTAGGAGTTCACAGGCATGTCATTTTTATGAGCTGCTAGCGGCGCCAAAATACTGAATATGGGACATTAAAAGAAATACAGAACTTTTGGCGTCTAGTATGAAATAAACAAATTTTCCGGGACAATTGAAGAAAAAAGAGGACTATACCGTATAATACGGGACGGATGGTCACCGTAACAATACAGCCAATATTCCATTGTGAAACCACTCTTCGCAATCTTCCTATAAGATAAAAGACATTGTTGAGTTATTACCAGAATTTAACCCAACAAGCGAAACGTCTCGAACTCGATACAATTCATTAAACGAGTCGAAATGCTAAAAAGTGCCAACTTGTAAGAAAGTGGGATAAGTTTTGCGGTTCATCAAAAAATGCGTGGGTCCGCAAAATTATGGATCGATTCGCCTTCGTCAATTGGCCACAGTTCGTTAAAAATTTTTGAATGATTTTCCGTGCATGCAGAACGAAGCAGATACGCATATACAACTTTTCGAACAAAACGTCAACAATCCGAATCGTTAGCACTCGGTAATAATGGTGGCTTAACAGAAGCAAGCATTTAGCGACATATCATAAACGGCATAAATGATATCGACTTGAAACGTAAAATATCAAGTGAACACGCACGGTGTCAAGATTTGCTAAAAGATGTAATGAGTTATAGTGTATATAATGACGTACATCCAAGTAAATACAAATCGAAAGCGGCGTCATTCGCAATGAAACCACAAGCGGTAATTGTAAAAGATACTGACAATTCGTTAAATACAAAGAAACCGCGTACAAAAACAATCTTAAGTGTTATAATTTTTTCATTTCGCTGTAAATTGTCCTGAACCACAAAGAAAGCCACGATGTTCTAATGGCGGTTTCTTTTCTACCAAAAAATGTTGTCTTCTCAATGGCCTCTACGCACAAATACTAAGGAGAGGGCAGTGAAAAGGCAACATTTTTTGTAGAAAAGGAAACGCCATAAGTGTCAACGCACGACACATAAAACTGAATATTGTTCTATTGAAAAGATAGTAACGGTAAATAATATTGAAGATCCGGCCGTTGATAAAATCGATGCAAAAGAAATTGATGGTATAGTCAATCTTATAAGAGTAAATGGCCATACCACACGCGCCTTCGTTGACCCAGGTAGTACCCGTACACTAGTTCGGAAGACGTTGCCACCTGTTTCGGGCCTTTTAAAAACGAAATAACCATGCCACGAGGCTTCGGTGGTGGAGAATACATTTC
Organism: Rhagoletis zephyria; assembly: GCF_001687245.7. Lineage (NCBI taxonomy): Eukaryota > Metazoa > Arthropoda > Insecta > Diptera > Tephritidae > Rhagoletis > Rhagoletis zephyria. The sequence goes on along the minus strand of NW_016159861.1, from coordinate 42,578 downwards.
CACTCGTAAGATGTGTTGTTAACCATTGACGATCAAAAGATTGAAGCAGACCTTGTGGTCGCTAATGATGAACTCATAAGTGAAAACGCACTACTTGGAAAGGATGTACTATGTAGTGCCAGTACGCGCCTACTAATAGAAAACGAAGAGTGTCGTGTTGAACAAATTCGTTTGCATAAATGCTCCAAGCGATTCAAACGAAAATCAAAATAATCAATTTGAGAACATAATGCGTGAATGTAGTGGGGTATTTGCTAATAACATCGCTAATATAGGAAAGTGCGGTATCTCGAAAGTGAAAAATATTTTAAAGAATGATACGCCCATTCAGTTAAAACCATACCGTGCCTCTTTTTGTAAACGACCTATAATTTCGAAAATAATCTCCGAATTACTAGAGAATGACTTAATTCGACCAATTGCAACGCCATATTCGTCTCCCGTGGTTTTAGTAGAGAAAAAGAACAAAGAACATCGACTATGTGTAGATTATCGTTGCCTTAATAAGAATACGGTGAAGCAACCATTCCTCACGCCGAACATGGCGGAACAGTTCGCCCAGCTCGCGGGTAACCGGTTTTATACTACGCTTGACCTTTGTACGGGTTATCACCAAATCGAAATCGAGGAATCCTCGAAACCATACACCGCGTTCGTAACGTCGGGGGACATTTTGAACTTACCGCATGCGTTTCGGTCTCGTTAACGCACTGGCGACTTTCCAGTCGATTATGAACAAAATCGCGTCGAAAATGCTACCCGGTGAAGTGCTTGTATATTTGGACGATATTGTGATCCCAAGTAAAACAAACAGTGAAGGACTCTTGCATTTACAACGATTTTTGCAACTTCTTAACGAAGCCGGATTTACTCTACGTCCCGCTAAGTGTAAGTTTCTGGCATTACATATTGACTATCTTGGTCACAGAATAGACGAAAAAGGTATTACATCATGCTCATACAAGGTGGCTGCTATTCAAAATTTTCAACAACTTACCAACGTAACCGGGGTAAGATGATTTTTAGGCCTCTCGGGTTTTTATCAGAAAATTCGTGGAGGACTATTCCATCATATCGAAACCCATCAAGAGGTTATTAACAATACAAAATCAAGACAAATTTATTTGAGGTTCTGAGCAGCAGCGCTCCTTCGAAACACTGATTAGTATCCTCAGCATGAGGTCCATACTGACGCAAGCAGCGTTGATCTTGCAGTGAACTTCTGCAATCCGCTGATGCTAGTACGTGGAGTCCCGTGTGATATTATAGTCGCCATTTCACTGAGACAAAAAGCCGTACAACTATGAGACCTTAAAACTAAAATCGTACGATGGTGGCTCAAATTGCTTGAGTATGACTTCGAATGCATACATCGTCACGCGATGACCCGAATGCACGACCAACCTGCAAAAGAGGTCGAACCGGCTGGTTTTGTTTTCAATGTTAACTCCGATGTCAGCGACTGGCTGCTTACGATGCAGCTTCAGGATGAAAAACTACGACAAATCATAAATATATTTAATGGTTCGGCAAACTCATCGAGAGAAAAATCCACCAAAGAGGAATATCAGCTTCGGAATCACCGTCTTTATTGTAAACAACCTGATGGTCTGAAATTAGCCACGGCAGGCTTAAGCCCAAACGAGCTAGTCTTTGATTTCCAATTTTGCGACGTAATAATTAATCAGTTGGTTGCCGCCATTCATGATGATATCAACGAAGAACCATCTGAATTAACTGCTGCAGAAAAACGCAATCAAGCCGCAATAAACATTTCCACCGAACGCGAAGAATGGAAAGAACGTTTCGATGAACGCCGAAGAAGATCTCGTTGTGATCGAAAATGAGCCATCCTCTACTTGTGAATCCAAAAAGCTCCAGCCTAAATATCCTGAGCCATACATTGTTCGCAAAGTTCTAGGAAACGACCGTTATTCACTAGAAGACATTCCCGTGTACCAAATAACCAACAATAAATTCTTTTCAATCTACGCCTACGACAAAATGAATCCTTGGTGCAGCAATAGCCATGAAATCGAATGCGACGACGACATCGAGGACGATTCAGGCCAGGAAGGACCGAGTTGTCACGCCTGACTATTGCAACTGTGTTGATAAAATACGACTCTGACCAACCATACTACATTACCGACTTCTAAATACGTACCTACTCGCCAAATTGAACGACTAGTAGAGTACGAGTGACACGACACTTTAACTTTGTAATGCATCTTAATTTCTTAATATTCAATATATTTCTATTAATCATATAAGTACAAACATTTAGTGTGTTTTTATTCGCATCGGACATCCTGGTATATATAAATCGCGTTTATGTGAGCGGAAAATCATTATATACGCGACATATGTGTCAATTGCTATCCGGCCTTTATCTGGCGAATGAATCGCCGGATAAATCTATTAGATAAATCTCAGTTAGATTAGTCATTCTCCGAATAAACTTTAACTGACTATTGAACAACACAATTTCGACTTATCAGTCGAGTTAGTACTTGTTCGTGGCTTATCTGACTATTGAAAAACCGACCCTTAGTGAACTTGAGGACGCTGAAAATTCGGATTATTGTAGCATTTACATAGGTGTATACCTATGTACATATCGTTCATTTGGTTTTCATATTTATTAAGGAGAATACATCAGTGCAATAAGATACAAGGATCATTGATAGTACAACAACAGTCTAGATAACAGTTTAGAAATAATTACATTAAAAGGTGAAATAAAGATATAATTTAAAATATGTATATTAATTTGCAATCATGATAACAAATAAAAAAATTTATAAAACGTAGTAGTAATAATATCAACATTAAATATATTTGTTTTTGTTATTTTATGGCCTTATAACTATTATATTCAACAATTTTTATTGAGCTTGAGGCCGTTTGTCTTTTTAATGAAAAACTTATTTTGGAAAAGCAACAATAATTTGAAAAATGGTAGAAGTGATAGCTATTTCGGAAAACACCACATTTCCTCATCAGACTTCTTTCAGTAGGATTCGAACTGACGATCCCACTGACGCAGCCAGTTGCGTACGCACTGTGCTAAGTTCGCCTTGTGAATTCTTGTTGCTTTTTAACCGACGTCCTAAAAAGGAGGGGGTTATCAGTTCGTCGGAATATTTTTTTTTTGTTTTTTTTTTTTATGCATGTTACCGCATAACATCAACAGATTTCGATAACTCTTTTTGCATCGGAAAGGTATTGTCTCAGAGGTGGTCCCATACTAATCTGGTTTAGATCCGATCATTGGATCATGAAATATATATATATATATATATATGTGTATATATATATATATATGTATATATATATATATATATAAATCTCAGTTATATATATATATTTATATAAACTTTTTTTTTGCTAAAAATTAGTTGTTTCCACTATTTCATTTGTTAAGCCAACTATAATCAAGCGCAGCTGTTCAGGTTGATGAGCTTATACAAAAGTATGCACTTTCGAGCTTTAAAATATTCGAAAATCTCACTTCCCAAGAGACTTCGCCTTCAAATTATTTAATAAGTTAAATGAATTATTAAACGATGGGTATCAATCCAAAAGGGTTTTAAGAAGCTTTATATCAGTGGTCGGCGCTTCATACCACAATTATGGACGATCACTTCACACGTATTCTTACGCTACCGTTTAAGGGCTGACTATAATATGAATAAGCAGGCGTATGCAAACATGCGAATACACATAAATCCTATTCTGAAACTATAATGTACTTAACATCAAGTTTCGTCAAACGTCATTTGCTTAAGGAAAGAGCGATACTGGTCGCATCTTCCGTACGGAGTCAGCTGTTTGTACTCGTATGTATGTATGTAGTACATTAGACTGCATCACCAAAAAAAGTTGCGGTTTTTCCGCCGGGATTACTAAATTTATTATATTTTATAAATATTTATATTTCGTAAAAATATTAAGATTTAAGTGAGCTGGACCGATTTGAAAATACCAACAAAAATGAAGTTTTTTACGAATAAAAATAGTTTCTTAAACAACTCTTTGAAAAAAGTCCCCTCAGATGACAAATTAGAATAAGCTTAAAAAATCTGCATAAAAATATTTAGAAATCTTTTCAACGGAATCGTAAGAATGAGATTTTTGATGCTGTTTTTTTTACTTTTTTCAAAGAGCGATACTGGTCGCATCTTCCGTACGGAGTCAGCTGTTTGTACTCGTATGTATGTACATTAGACTGCATCACCAAAAAAAGTTGCGGTTTTTCCGCCGGGATTACTAAATTTATTATATTTTATAAATATTTATATTTCGTAAAAATATTAAGATTTAAGTGAGCTGGACCGATTTGAAAATACCAACAAAAATGAAGCTTTTTACGAATAAAAATAGTTTCTTAAAAAACTCTTTGAAAAAAGTCCCCTCAGATGACAAATTAGAATAAGCTTAAAAAATCTGCATAAAAATATTTAGAAATCTTTTCAACGGAATCGTAAGAATGAGATTTTTGATGCTGTTTTTTTTACTTTTTTCAAAGAGCGATACTGGTCGCATCTTCCGTACGGAGTCAGCTGTTTGTACTCGTATGTATGTACATTAGACTGCATCACCAAAAAAAGTTGCGGTTTTTCCGCCGGGATTACTAAATTTATTATATTTTAAGACGTCCACCAAAATATTTCGTAAAAATATTAAGATTTAAGTGAGCTGGACCGATTTGAAAATACCAACAAAAATGAAGCTTTTTACGAATAAAAATAGTTTCTTAAAAAACTCTTTGAAAAAAGTCCCCTCAGATGACAAATTGGAATAAGCTTAAAAAATCTGCATAAAAATATTTA
>NW_016159861.1:34078-36388 GCF_001687245.7 Rhagoletis zephyria | reverse complement strand
AAGAGTTTAGGTTCAGTTATTCAAGTTTTTCTTATACCAATCTTTGAAAAATGTTAAAAACAGCATCATCATTACGATTCCGTTAAAATTTTTTTTATTTTTTTTTTAATATTTTTATGCAAATATTTTAAGCTTAAACCGTTTTGTCATTTGAGGGAATTTTTCAAAAAAAATCTTTAAGGAACTATTTTTATTCATAAAAAAAACCATTTTAGGAGGTATTTTCAAATCGGTCCAGCTCACTTAAATCTTAATATTTTTCCGAAATATTTTGGTGGACGTCTTAAAATATAGTAGATTTTATAATTCCAATGGAAAAATAGTACCGATTTTTTTTTGCATGGGGAGTGATGCAGTCTAATGTACATATGTAATTTGTTTATCATATTTGGTAATTTGGTAACTTATTTTTCAACTTGGTAACTTTTTCGATTCAGTCCTACATGTAACATAGGTCAAAACATGTTCTGGTTCCACATTAGGAAATGGGCCGTATGCGTTTCCTTTTACAGAAATACCAGGTAATCCTGAAACTTTCGCTAGGCCAACAGTTTTTCGGCGTTCCTAGGTTACTATAATTGTGTGATTTACAACAAACTGCTTGATAGTGGCTATTGTTATATCTACCGTGTCCTTTTCCAGAAGGTTGTGGATGGTCCTACCTTTCCTTGACAGTTCGTTTGCTTTGCAATTGCTATCAATATTTCGGCATAACCCGGCAACCAAATGAATAGAATTCTATGTAAATACACTGAGGGAAGAAAATTTTAGAATAAAAAAAAACGTGTTAAATTAAAAAAAAAAATACGCATATGAAAGAGCAACAACCCAACTCGTTTTAAATTTGAGTATGTACGTTATAAAATATGTCGTTGCGAAGTGCACAGATGCTTTTTTGTAATTAAGAAGAAGACAAAAATTAATTTTATGTTCCGTCTGATGGTAATTGAACCCGGACCCTCTTGGCCGCAACCAATTGTATCAAGCGTATTTGCACACTCAGCTACAGCCATACATGTAAATGTGTTTTCAAATGTTGAGTTTGAATCAACATCACAGTGCGCGGTTAGTGCATTATGTCATACCGTGTATGTGTGTATGTGTTGTCACCGCTGTGTATGCTTTGTATACATATGTGGCAGCACACCTGCAACGTGCGGTAACCCCAAAAATGCCTCAAGCACAAATGCGACCTTTCGTTTTATAAAATACAAAAATTATAATCTGGCATGACTTTCCGCCTATCTGTCCTTTTTTCGTCTGGATTTCGTGCTGCTAAGTCGTGCTTGCCTAGATACTAATAAAAATACTTAATATTAATTGATTAAACAAATCCTTAGTTTACTATGAAATAAAAAATAAAACTTTGTATATCTTGCTACATCCATTTTTTCTTCTTTGCGAGTTTGAGAGGGATACTCTATTAAAACCTCCAAAGTGGTGACCCCGACGTGATCTCGCACTCGGGCAAGCGCGACAAGCACGTGTAAGCGCATAACCAAACTTTAAGGGTAAGACAATGCCGATCGAAACGAAAGACGGTGGGTTGCCTGGAGGCGCAGCCGAGATAGGTGCACCGGCCGCAGCAACGGTCCCGCCCGCTAATACCATCGCGGTAGTGTATGCCAGGTTACCAGTACCGCCAATGAGCAACACAAATATTGAGGCCTGGTTTACTTCAATGGATTTTTGGTTTTCTGCTTTAGGCATCACGGCCGAGAAGCAAAAACGGAAACTGTTTTGGCAGCGCTGGACCCCAACGTCCTCGCTCGGGATGTCATTGCATCGCTACCGCAAAACGACAGGTTCGAGAATGTGCGGCAAAGAATTATCGAGCACTTCGCCGATAGCGAACAGCGACGCCTCAACCGCGTACTCTCAGAATTGCCACTGGGGGATAAGAAATCGTCAGAACTGTTCTTTGAAATGAAGCGCGTCGCTGGCAACACACTCGGCGATACGGCGCTCAAAAGCCCCTGGATCAAACGTTTGCCGGAGTTCGCACAAACAGTCGTAGCAGCCTTATCCGGTACTGCGACCGAGTTTACGAAAATAGCCGACACAATAGTGGATGCTATCGCGCCACTTCAAGTGAACCGCGTTAAGTCGACACCTCAAAATGAAGTCAACGAACTGCGTGCATTCGTAATGGAACTAGACAAAAAAATTGAAAAATTCACTATTCGTTCGCGTTCGCGTAATCGTGGGCGGTCAACCTCTCGACCAAGAGCTAATGCACGAAACAACTTGCAAACAGCAGAAAATTCACAAGAAACGTCATCTGTTGCAGCCCAAGACTGTTGGTACCAG
>NW_016159861.1:5860-32025 GCF_001687245.7 Rhagoletis zephyria | reverse complement strand
GAGTTTAGGTTCAGTTATTCAAGTTTTTCTTATACCAATCTTTGAAAAATGTTAAAAACAGCATCATCATTACGATTCCGTTAAAATTTTTTTTATTTTTTTTTTAATATTTTTATGCAAATATTTTAAGCTTAAACCGTTTTGTCATTTGAGGGAATTTTTCAAAAAAAATCTTTAAGGAACTATTTTTATTCATAAAAAAAACCATTTTAGGAGGTATTTTCAAATCGGTCCAGCTCACTTAAATCTTAATATTTTTCCGAAATATTTTGGTGGACGTCTTAAAATATAGTAGATTTTATAATTCCAATGGAAAAATAGTACCGATTTTTTTTTGCATGGGGAGTGATGCAGTCTAATGTACATATGTAATTTGTTTATCATATTTGGTAATTTGGTAACTTATTTTTCAACTTGGTAACTTTTTCGATTCAGTCCTACATGTAACATAGGTCAAAACATGTTCTGGTTCCACATTAGGAAATGGGCCGTATGCGTTTCCTTTTACAGAAATACCAGGTAATCCTGAAACTTTCGCTAGGCCAACAGTTTTTCGGCGTTCCTAGGTTACTATAATTGTGTGATTTACAACAAACTGCTTGATAGTGGCTATTGTTATATCTACCGTGTCCTTTTCCAGAAGGTTGTGGATGGTCCTACCTTTCCTTGACAGTTCGTTTGCTTTGCAATTGCTATCAATATTTCGGCATAACCCGGCAACCAAATGAATAGAATTCTATGTAAATACACTGAGGGAAGAAAATTTTAGAATAAAAAAAAACGTGTTAAATTAAAAAAAAAAATACGCATATGAAAGAGCAACACCCCAACTCGTTTTAAATTTGAGTATGTACGTTATAAAATATGTCGTTGCGAAGTGCACAGATGCTTTTTTGTAATTAAGAAGAAGACAAAAATTAATTTTATGTTCCGTCTGATGGTAATTGAACCCGGACCCTCTTGGCCGCAACCAATTGTATCAAGCGTATTTGCACACTCAGCTACAGCCATACATGTAAATGTGTTTTCAAATGTTGAGTTTGAATCAACATCACAGTGCGCGGTTAGTGCATTATGTCATACCGTGTATGTGTGTATGTGTTGTCACCGCTGTGTATGCTTTGTATACATATGTGGCAGCACACCTGCAACGTGCGGTAACCCCAAAAATGCCTCAAGCACAAATGCGACCTTTCGTTTTATAAAATACAAAAATTATAATCTGGCATGACTTTCCGCCTATCTGTCCTTTTTTCGTCTGGATTTCGTGCTGCTAAGTCGTGCTTGCCTAGATACTAATAAAAATACTTAATATTAATTGATTAAACAAATCCTTAGTTTACTATGAAATAAAAAATAAAACTTTGTATATCTTGCTACATCCATTTTTTCTTCCTTGCGAGTTTGAGAGGGATACTCTATTAAAACACCCAAAGTGGGGACGCCGACGTGATCTCGCCTCCGGCAAACGCGACAACCACGTGTAAGCACATAACCAAACTTTAAGGGTAAGACAATGCCGATCGAAACGAAAGACGGTGGGTTGCCTGGAGGCGCAGCCGAGATAGGTGCACCGGCCGCAGCAACGGTCCCGCCCGCTAATACCATCGCGGTAGTGTATGCCAGGTTACCAGTACCGTCAGAACTGTTCTTTGAAACGAAGCGCGTCGCTGGCAACACACTCGGCGATACGGCGCTCAAAAGCCTCTGGATCAAACGTTTGCCGGAGTTCGCACAAGCAGTCGTAGCAGCCTCATCCGGTACTGCGACCGAGTTTACGAAAATAGCCGACACAATAGTGGATGCTATCGCACCGCTTCAAGTGAACCGTGTTAAGTCGACACCTCAAAATGAAGTCAACGAACTGCGTGCATTCGTAATGGAACTAAACAAACAACTTGAAAAATTCGCTATTCGTTCGCGGTCGCGTAATCGGGAGCGGTCAACCTCTCGACCAAGAGCTAATGCACGAAACAACAAACAGCAGCAAATTCACAAGAAACGTCATCTGTTGCAGCCCAAGACTGTTGGTACCACCAGAAATATGGCTCCGACGCTCGGAAGTGCCGTATACCGTGCCGCCGCATAAACCACGTGGTTCGAGCGGTAGCCTCCGCATCCGATGCATTGTGACTACGGAAGCGAGTGGCGGATGATAGCGAAGGGTCCGTCACAGAGTGCAAAGTTCTTCGCCTTCAAGTGCACGAACGACGGACAGGTAAAATGTTCCTTGTCGATACCGGCGCCAACGTGTCCGTCCTGCCCATCTCTGCCAGTTCTCGCGATATGCGACCTACCACGACCAAACTGTATGCCGCAAATGGATCTACCATCAAGACTATCGGTGAAAAAAGAATCAACTTGGATCTCGGACTTCGTCGAGATTTCCCGTGGTCGTTCATAATCGCCGATGTTACAACACCGATAATCGGCGCAGACTTCGTTCGTTTCTATGATCTTCTCATCGATTTGCGTTGAAACCAACTGATCGACAATCTCACCAAACTGCGATCTTCACTGACTGCGCCAACGTTTTCCAAGGTAACCCAGATTAAAATATTCAACGCAAATGACCCCTTTGCTGATTTGTTGCGCGAGTTTGCGGATATCACGAAGCTAGCACCTTGTGGTTCTTCGACCAAATCCACGGTGGGGAAAGGTGACGGAACCTGGAGACCATGCGGCGATTATCGTGCGCTTAATGCACAAACTGTACCCGACCGATATCCGCTGATTATCCGCGATCCGATAAATATGATTTTACAAGCAACTTACGAGGAAAGATAATTTTCTCGAAGATCGATCTCCAACGTGCTTTTCCCCAAGTGCCGATCCACGACGATGATGTAGCCAAAACAGCCATAACGACGCCATTCGGGTTGTTCAAATTTCGGTTCATGACCTTTGGATTATGTAAGGCCGCGCAAACCTTTCAAAGGCTGATAAACGAAGTTTTGCGTGGTCTAGACTGCGCTTTCCCTTATATCGACGACATTTGTATAGCGTCGTCGTCAGCGCATCAGCATCGTCGAGACATAAGCGCAGTCCTTCAACGTCTCCGAGACAACAATCTCGCAATTAATGTGACCAAATGCGATTTTGGCAAAAGCGAGCTAAGATTTCCTGGCCACTTAGTCGACGCCCGAGGAAGTCGTCCTTTACCCGAAAGGATCACGGCGATCCGCGATTTCCCGAAACCCACGATAGCCAAGGAGCTAAAGAGTTGCATCGCAATGGTAAATTTTTACCGCAAATTCTTGCCAAACGCTATCGCCTATCAATCGCATTTGCTACAGCTGATTACGGGCAACAGGAAAAATGATCGCTCGCGACTCTTGTGGAACAGTGAAGCAGAAATTGCTTTTGACCGTTGCAAAGCTGAATTGTCGGAAGCAACACTGCTCGTGCACCCGGTGTCAGCGGCAGAGTTAGCGTTATATGTAGACGCTTCGGATACAGCCGTGGGGGCTGCCTTACACCAAGTCGTAAACGGAGAACTAGAACCGCTCGGGTTCTACTCGAAAAAGTTGACCAGCGCGCAGCGCAAGTATAGCACTTACGACCGCGAATTGACCGCCGCGTACCAGGGTCTATGCCACTTCCGCTACATGATCGAGGGCCGTAAGTGTCACATCGTCACTGATCATCGCCCACTGGTCTACGCCTTCCGACAGAAGTTGGAGAAAGCTTCACCTCGTCGAGTCCGTCAACTCGATTTTATAGGCCAATTTACGACCGACTTTCGTCACACGCCTGGTAAGCAAAACGCCGCCGCCGACCTGCCGTCACGCATACAATCGATCGATGAGATTATCGATTATGAAAAGATCGCAGTAGCGCAGAAAACCGACACCCATCTGCTAACATTACTTAACGATTCAGGCACGCATAGTAGCTCTTTAATACTAAATCATTTTTCCATTCCCAACAGTAACGCCCGGCTGGTATGCGACACGTCGACCGCAAGCATTCGCCCCTACGTACCACACGAATTCCGAAGAGCACTACTTGCGAAGGTACACGGCTTATCGCACCCAGGCGTCCGCGCAACTACAAACCTGATGACGCAAAGACTTGTTTGGCCCGGCATAAGGAAGGACTCAGCGATATTCCTCCGGAACTGCGAAGCTTGCCAACGATCTAAGATTCATCGACACACCAAATCTTCCCCGGCTCGTTACGAAGCGCCAAAAGAACGGTTCTCTCACGTCAACATCGACATCGTTGGCCCTTTTCCCCCTTGCGAAGGACAACGTTTTTGCCTCACGATGATCGACAGGTACACCCGCTGGCCAGAAGCAGCTCCAATGCCAGATATGTCCGCCGAGTCCGTCGCGAAAGCGTTTATAGGCATCTGATATATAGCGTCTGATCAGAGCCGACAATTCGACTCCGCAGTATTCGCCGAGTTAATGAAAGCAATTGGCGCAACCCCCCTTCGGACCTCACCATACCATCCGCAGTCAAACGGCATAATTGAAAGATGGTATCGAAGCTTCAAAGCTGCTATTTTATGCCACGATCCATCTAGGTGGGTACATCATTTGCCAGCAATTCTGCTCGGCCTCCGCGTGGCTTATAAACCTGATATACACGCATGCCCCTCCATGCTCGTTTACGGTTCTAAGTTGCGGATTCCCGGCGAATTTTTCCAGGAAACAGGTCTAAAAGATGTGACGCAACAAACAGTATCTCAGTTTCGGGCGGCCATGCAGAAACTGCGTCCTACCCATACAGCGCATCATTCGACTCCCAGAGTGTTTGTTTCACCTGCACTTAATTCGGCGTCTCAAGTATTCGTGCGGAATGATTCGATCCGTCCTTCACTCACACATCCGTATGACGGACCGTATCCCGTCGTAAAGCGATCCCCAAAATTTTTTAAACTCCTCATACGGGGGAAACACACTAATATAAGCATCGATCGGCTCAAACCCGCATTCTTCGCCAATGACGATTATGAAGATCCAGGCCACACCACACAACAACTGATTAAACAAATCCTTAGTTTACTATTAAATCAAAAATAAAGTTTTGTATATCTTCCTACATCCATTTTTTCTTCCTTGCGAGTTTGTGAGGGATACTCTATTAAAACCTCCAAACATATATAGGGAGTTCACAAGGTGTTTTATACTGTCGTACTGTTGTATGTCATAAACTTTAAACAGCTAAAACTATATTTAAGGAATTCGCAAGCTAACATAAAAGTTTTATTATGAAATTTCACACCGCTAAAAAATAGTTGGTGGTGATTTCAAGTCCTCTAAACATTTATTTAGCCGTGAAAAACTTTACGACATACGACAATACGACACTTACGACACCTTGTGAACCACCCAATTCTTTCTTAATTACATATGAAAATGCTTCCGAGACGTGTAAAACGCCATCCGTGCAGTGAAAAATGCTTCATTTTATTACGGTCGTATTTGAATTAAATATTTCCATTATACGTAGTGTAGTGTTTTTTTAACACTTTTCACTTGGTTTAAATATGAACATTTTAAAACGGTAATCAAATAAAAAAATTTTATTCTTACCACGGGGTTTTTTCTCAGTGTATGTATGTCAGAGACATAACTATTATAAGAGAAAAGAGTAAATTCAATCAATAATCATTATATTAAGATAAATATTTTTCGAGTCACCTATAATTACTATTCAAGGACTTATATTATAAAAGCCCTTTCATAATAATTATCAGAGAGAAACATTTTTAAGTCTTCAAAGACTTTTATTTTAAGACTTATATTATAAGTCTTTTCATTATAATTATGACCGCGAAAAAATTTGTTAAGTCTTAAAAGACGGCACTTGTTCAGGAGCATTTTCGGATTAGTTGGTGACTGGTTCGGGGCTAGGAGGGCACCAGTTCGGAACTAGTTGGGGAGTAGTTTGGGACCAGTTGGGGCTTGGTTTGGGACCCGTTCGGGACTATATAAAAAATTTTTTCGCACTCATAATTATTATGCCAAACCATCCTCATATAGACCAATAAGCTTACTGCCCTGTCTTTCCAAAGTATTCGAAAAAGTACTCCTAACAAAGATATTTCCCTTTCTTCATGAACGCAATTTAATACCAGCACACCAATTTGGCTTCCAAGAAAAACGTGGTACAATTGATTAAGTTAATCGAATTACAAATGAAATCATAAGGGCATTTGAGCTCAGAGAGTACTGCTCTGCAATTTTTCTCGATGTGGCACAAGCATTCGACAAAGTGTGGCACGACGGTCTTATACACAACATTAAAAAATTGTTACCGCCGAAATTCCACAAAATATTTGAATCATACATAACTAACAGAAAATTCACTGTAAAAGTATCTAATTTCACTTCAGAAGTCATGCCAATAACGGCTGGCGTTCCTCAAGGTAGTGTACTCGGGCCTATGCTGTATATCATCTACACTTAAGATATTCCAAGTAGCAAGGATATACTAACATCCACCTTCGCTGATATACCGCCTTAGTAAGTCGTAATAAATGTCCCAATAGAGCTTCAAGAGTGTTGAAGACATGGGCAGCAATTTCATCGCTTTCTAAAAAAAAATATTCATAGATATTATAGATAGGAATATTCATAGATATTGATTAAAAAGTGTAATCTATTTACTACATAACGTAAATTTATTTGAATTTAAACATTATTGTAACCCTTATTATATTTATGTATACATATATTTATTTTCGCACATACGGTAACGGTTGACCGACCACTGTTATTCACAGTTTGCCTTACATGCTGCGCATGGGCTTAATTTGGGTCTTTGACCCAATACCATGCCCGGCCATCTGATTGAAAGCGATTAATTTAGTCTTGTCAGACCAAATAACCTTCAATTGAAATTTAAAAATAGTGTTTTTTATTGCATTCTGAACGGCCTAACATATCCCAAGAGGCAACGGTTCGGTTTTCGTGCGATGTAGCAAAATGCTGCCACTCTCGCACATGTATTTAGATCAAAATGGTTTTTTCTTCTTTTATTATGCCTTGGCCTTCAATTTGACAATTCTTCGCCTCGCTGTATATTGATTTTCGTTAAAATTTAATACCTTAAGCGCTTCTGTAATAGCGGCTGCATCGCTACTTGCTGCTAAGTTCACAAGATAACGTACCGTAATATTTTTTGACAGTCTTCCTTTGTCCTTAGGAATACTTTAGGCTATATTTTTTCTCCGTGTTAATATTTTCAAGTAGCAAATTCCACAATTTTTTGCCACTTTTCGTGCGGTCCCGCCTTTCCGCAGTAAATCTATTATTCACATTTATGGTTCCTGATTAACTATATTATTTACTGGTGATCACTTCTTCAGTGAATTACAATACAGGAAAAAGTCATCTGACTTCCAACTAAGTAAGAGATAACTGTCAAATGCAAAACTGATAGTGAGCTGTAACATCTGCCTTAATTTACACTTTTGTCTGCTGGTTTTTTTTATTGTTATTGTATTGACTTTAAATCGTTATTAGAGAGGGAGCAGGGATGTACCAACAAGAATATACAACAAAAGGATGAAAGTCGTTAGAACTTGGAAATATAGCGATGGCTGAAATAAAAAGTGTTACACCATGTTACAGTTTTGCTCGTCACTGTACATACGCGCTTCTTCTTGTCACTTTCTCCTCGTTCGATGTCGCATATTTAACGCTGCATATATACGACTATGACTTAAATAAAAATCCCAACACTTTTAGCTTTTGCACTGCACCTACAAATCACTGTTGCTGAACTTACACGTGCTAGGACAGCACAGTGTCGCAAGAACATAAAATAGCACAGTGGTACAAAATAAATAAACATACATAAATTAAAGTAAATTTAATAAAAATAAAATAAAAATGGAAATAAATCCCGAATTTTCAATATTTCACGCCGGAAACAAAGGTATTACTTCAGGACTTTAAATTCGAAAGCCACAAATTCGACCTATTTTGCCAACGATGGTCTTCCACCGCAATAGCGAACCTCTCAGTGACGCTGTTAAAAGTAAAAATGAATCTCTTGGACCAAAATTGGGAGAGCCTCGTGGCTTCATTTCATCAACTCTCCGACTCATACTCTTTTCCAATAGTCCGTACCTCAGTTACCCCAACTTTTGAAAAGAACTCGCGCTTTAGAGTTCCTTTCTACCAACTCAGCAGGTCCCCAAATTCCAAATTTCACCTCCAAGCTAACAACATCTTTAGCCCCTGATGAAGGAAACCCAATTATACAGTCCACTACTCAAGTGTCTTCCCCTATAGACACAACACAAAAATGTCCCACTCCAAGGTCTACTCTAAAGAACAAAATTAGCACAGAATCCTCTGATTCCCTCAGGTGCCTTCAAACTCAATCAACTCCTCCTATATATCTGCAAAAAGTTTGTAACGTGGAAAATTCCGACTCGGCAAAGGCTCTAACTCCAATGAACCCTCGTCAGAACAATTTATACGGTTGTAAGCAGTATTCACCGCCGAACTTAATTCTAAATAGAAGTAAAAAACCCCAAAAAAGCATTGACTCAACTCTCAACCCCGGAGATGTTAATGGATGCTCAGATTTTGGCAAAACCTGTAACGCGACACCTCGAAGTCATAGCTCCTCATTGCCAACACTACCCACCAAACTCTCTTAACACACATTCAATTATTACTAACGACTCGCAATACCATCAACCAGTGTTGCCGCGCCGTCTCAAGAAAATGTATCCCTGACCAAGCCAAAAATGTATCCAAATGTATCCAATTTTCTTTTTTTACATATACATCTCATAATTTGTAAGAAACTCAAACATGTTCATGAAAAAGACATAATTTAACCCATCCTAAGGACTTGGAATACATGTGCATAAAATCAAACATTTGTAATTTCAATTTATAAAGTACATTTTTTGTGCATAAGTATTTTGCAAAGTAAATATAATAAATAGCAAGTACACTCTAAAAAGAGCATGTAAAACTACTACTGAAAAGTATATATTTTTCAACAAGAATCTGTATAAATATACGTATAGGATGTTCAGTATTTGATTTTGAACTTGAGATCTTTAAAATATACACATAAATACACATACATATATAGAATGTTTAAAATTGCAAAAATTTTCAAACTACAAATACATTTACTACTAAGAATAAACATTACTTTATTTTAAACATTTTATGTGTAATTTTGCTCTTGCGACAAATTCGTTATGTAAAAGTAAACAGGCAATGATATTTTATTACACGGCGTGCAAATTTGCACACATTAAAAGAGGAAACTGGTTACCTCTCTCAATATGCGCAAATAAACTTTTTAGAGTGTATTTAAAGTCTTTTCAGTAAAATTCATAAAAGTTTCCTTAAATAAATCAAATTTAGTTTTTTAAACTACATTGAAATCTTCTTTCTTTTTAAATTAACAAATGAAAATATGTGATATGAAAGAGATTACTACAGAAAGAGTATAATTTACTTTATATATATCGTCGTTTAAAGTACAAAACCGCGTATCGTCATTCTGCAAAACCGCGTAACTGACATTTGCTGCCAAAAATTGGATTTGCTCACACAAGCTCTTGGCTCAATCCTTATCCATTCGTCCTGAAATATAATAGCCAGAAATGCGATTGCTTTATAAAAAAGAGAACCATTTTGAAATATAAGTGTTTTTACTCTCTAGAAAATAATTTATGCAGCGTCACATACGCGGTTTTGCATTTTGTTGATACGCGGTTTTGTACTTTAAACGACGATATGTATATTAAGATCTTGCTTAAAGCATCCTTTTAAGCTAATTAAAGCAATTGCGCTTATACCTATTTTGGTGAGATCTCTTCATATGCTCATTGCTTCGTTCATAAAAAATAAAATGCTTTAATTTCACGCTTAAGTAGCAATTCTTTATACGTTTAAAAAACGTAATGCTTTCTACCATCTTTAATGAAAATCGATTTTTGAACGAAAAAAACTATGTAGGAAATATAAAATTTTGGCCTATATAAAAAAGTATCCACATTTATACTGACCGGAAAAAATAAGTATCCCGCAAAAATTCGTCTAAAATGTATCCAATTGGATCTATTTAGATCCAAACGGCATCCCTGCCATCAACCTTTACTAGGACCCACCATGCCATTACCCTCTCCGGACTGGCACAACTCACAAAGGGACTTCGGTACATTTTGCGATTCCAAGCAGATAACAACCGATTTCTTTACAGCAACCGGCGATCATGACCCTCCACCGACTTGGAATTCTTCTCATCGAGTTAATGAGTTCCAGAAAGTCAAAGAAGTGTCGTCACCGTTCCCACCTGCGGTCTCACCAACACTCCCACCATCATGGAAATCGGCCGATAGCTCGCAACCTCCTGCCGACGCTCATAACCCACCCTATGCTTCAAGCCCGAAGTTAAAAGTATCCTCGAGACCACCACACACCTCACCTCCGTTTACAAGCAATCGTATTCTCCACCAACGTTCTAAAACCAACCATTCAAATATTCAGCTGCGAAATCCTAACAATGGAGCTCTGAAGTCATCCCCAAGTAGTTACTTGAGGCCCAGTGTCCCTGCCTCTCGCCCATTGTTAAAGTACCTTGTATACCCCATACTTCCCAATCAAAAAGCATCCCGCACAACTACACCTTAACATTCTTAAAAATCTCTCGTATATAATATTACCCTCATAAGATCACATAAATCCTGTCCAGTTACATGTATTCGCCCACTAATGCAATATTCGATTACAGGATTCGATCATAGGATAACCAAGATGTGTCGATTTCATAGCCATGTGAATCTCCTCCTCTTTTTCCAGGGATCTCGGGTCAGGCCTCCTGAAGACCACCGGTAACCGTCATCGCAGCTGCCATTAGCAAGTAACAGAATCAACGTTTGGGGGCCCAGCATGTTGAAGACATGGGCAGCAATTTCAGCGCTTTCCAAAAAAAAACATAGGGCCCTATTGCGAGTGTCGACTGGCAGTAGAATAGAAATTTGTCGATCGAGTCGATCATCTTTTATTTTGCTATTGTGTAACTTGATCGATAAAAATTTGCGCTATTGTGAATGGCTGACTGAATTGTAAACAGCTGTTTCTTTGTTTACATTTGTTTCTTTAGTGGTTCATTTACATCATTTTTAAAGTAATTGCTTTTATTACAAAATAAAAAAAATGGACTTAGTTAAAATATGGTTTAGTGATGAAGGAGGTTGATGTGGAAGCTAATAGATTAGTAGAGTTGGCTAAAGCAAGGAGGGAATTGCGAGATTCGTCGGAGCCCTTGGAGTTGGAAGATGAAGTGTATGTTCATATGTATGTAAATTTTATGAATAGAAGTTGCATTCCCGATGCTTCACGTTTTTAGGTTTTACAGGATTTGCAGGAAAAGCTGTTTTCCTCATTAATAAACTTTATGGAAGTTTAAGAAATACGGTGCGGTTTAGTTATTTGTATAATGATGTTGGGTATTTGTGTCCAAACGCGTGACCCGATTTTAAAAACTTTAACATACACGTGTAGTGAAAGAATCAAACTTTGATTTAAAATAAAGATTTCAAATTTCCGAGCACTAGTTAATTAAAAATTATGCAGTTTTTTAAACTTTGCTGTTGATTCTGCGCAAAAACACTGGATGGCGTAGCCGGAGTTATATGCACAAGAAGTATTGTATATCTTTCACAATAGAAGCGGAGCTTTCTCCCCTACTCTTTCCGGAAATTCCTTTGCATATGTCCTCACTCCCCTGCATCAAAACAACCAACCGCGCAACTTGCCTTTTGTTGCTTACAATTTTTGACCTGTAATTCAGACACATACATACATATGCATATTTCACAATTTTTTACAACTTCTAGTTCAATTGACTTACTTTTTATGCATTATAGTACCACTTTCTTACGTAAATTTTATAAACGCAAACTCCAACGACTGAAAAACAGCAATAGAAGGATGAGCGATTAAAAAGTATTCACAGTCGCTAATTGAGCGACTAAGCGACACTCGCAATAGCATCGTTAATCGATAATCGCTTAATAGTCGTTTATCTACTGCCAGTCGACATTCGCAATAGGGGTGATATTCATAGATATTATAGATAGGAATATTCATAGATATTGATTAAAAAGTGTAATCTATTTACTACATAACGTAAATTTATTTGAATTTAAACATTATTGTATCCCTTATTATATTTATGTATACATATATTTATTTTTACACATACGGTAACATCTTCATGCGTTGTATCTTCGAATTCGGTTTGTAGTATTCAAATGAAAAGCATTGTAAGCGATGGTACGGTGACCCGTCCTCGCAGATCAGTCGCTGTATAAACGCCGCCGCAACCACATCGTATTATTTTGTTTACCGCCACTCGGGCAAGTAAATTGTAGTTGTCAAAGTTGAAGTAGCATACTTATCGCTTTAATAAATCGATGAACTTATATTTAAAGTACTAGCGAAATTATCTCTTCTTTTCACGGTTGGAACTCCTCCGGCGCACCCTGCGCTATCCTCAGCACCCTCTAAATTCTAAACAAAGAGTACTAGAGGAACATTTACTACACATAGAAGAATGGATGGCAAACTGGCGCAAAAAGTCAACGGCCAGATGTATAAACATACAACATTTTCACTTAGACCGCAAGTATGCCCCCCAATCAAATTAAATAATGTCCATTTCCACAAGCCAATGAGGTGACATATCTAGGAATACACTTGGTAGGAGACTAACTTGGCGCAAACACATATCAACCAAGAATACACAAATGAAGCTAAAGTCAGCTAGCTTGAACTTGCTTATAAACAGTAAATAAAACTGAAACTAGATTATAAAGTACTTATATATAATATATGTATGGTATTCAACTGTGGGGTAGGACCTGTGCAACCAACCGATGGTTAAAACTGTAATCGACAGCACCAGAGAAGAATATAAAATAAAACTGCGTAACCACCCAAATCCACAGCAAATGCAAGTGGCCTGTGCAACACAACAAATATAACACGCCTGCGGAGAAGAGATCTACCAGCCTTTTGTTGAGCGACGTTAAACCAGCAGGGCTCAACCCCAGGGTTTGAGCTATATTATTGTAAATTAAACGTACGATTTTTAAACTTGTTGTTAGGCTTAATAGATGCAAAATAAGCAGATCCAACAAATAAATGCACGTATAATAAAAAAAATATATAAAAATTATTATCAAAAACTTTATAACATAAGTCTCAAAATAAAAGTCTTTGAAGACTTCAAAATATTTATCTCAATGGTAATTATATGACACGACTTTTATAATATAAGTCTTAAAATAATAGTTATCTATGACTTAAAAAAATTTTCTCACAAATAATTATCTATTATCAAAAGACTTTTATAATTCTTACAAAAATTTGGATGACTTTTTTAAAACTCCACCATGAAGTAATTATTATTCTGGGTCTTTGATGTATGTACGTTCAAAAGGCTACGACATTCAGTAGGGGACTTCCCTTTGTCTATGTCTGAGTCAAAAGCTTTCAAGATTGCTTTCAAGCATTGAATTTTTGAGATATGTTCGGCCACTTGTTGACATAAATATGTATGTGTGTATATTGGTCATAACAAAGAAAGTAGATAATTGCAGAGAAAATGAGTAACAGGGGCGTGCTTTCTCTTTTGCTCTAGTACGTTCTGTTACTCACTTTCGCGTTGTCCTTTCTTGTCATCTACGTTCTTTAATCATAACTGGAGAAATGTGGATTTTAAAGTGCTCCGAAGTTTTAGTTTAGCTTAAAAAAATTTTGGTAATTTTTTGTTGAATTTGGTAACTTTTTCTGGTGATTTTGGTTAAAAAATAAAAAAATTTGGCAACACTGAACACATGTAAGTAAAATATATCCACCTAAAAGTCTACTCTATGTTCCTTATGCATTTGACAGACTTTTTGTTCATTTTCTGACAGTCAGTTACGGCAGCTTATTCACATTATAGTCAGCTCTTTAGTCATTAGCGAGACAGCAACGAATGAATACAAAGATGCCTTGCATGTACATATATATCGCACACCGTCTTCAAAAGAGTCACAACTCAAAATTTGGCATTTTTGAGATTATGCGCTAAAAATGTACACGGAGCTTTTATTTACCTTTTAGAAAAAGCTGGAGCAAATTTTTGTTTAAATTTGCTAAAAAAAACCTTAGGTAAAATCGCCCTTCATCTTATGATTGTCATGTGCTAAGAAATAGTTTTTCGCATTTTCTGACAAACGTGTTATTTTGAGATGGGACTCTGTTCAATACGGTGTGCGATATATTGAAAACTCTTTTGGTGGCATACAATGCCTTTTGTGTTGTACGATCTTCAAAAAAACTAGGGAATTTGCTATTAAAAGACATTTTTAATAATTTTACAATGATATGGAAAATTTTGATGAACATGATTTTTAATATTGACGTGGGTTAATCCAAATGAATTTTTTATTTGAGTTTTTATGTATGTACATATCACTCCATTACTTCAATACTGTCATAACTCAAAAAACTAAAAACTCGAGAAAAACGGCATTCAAGTTTTGAATTTATACATAGTCCCGGAAAAATTAATACATATTTTGTTCTAATGGCTAGAGGTAATCGTTCTATCTATGAAATTTTTACACTTAACTCGATTTTTTGCTTATTTTGGATTATGAATCTTTTCTAGTAAATGAGCGATTGACATATACATATCGTCACCTGAAATGCAAATGGATGTAACAAAAATTGTTACTGAAATGAAAAAAGTCGTGAGTAATATTTTTGTTTCATAAAACGATGTGAGGAGTTGCAATTGGATGAAATCGATCATATCAATCATTTGGAATTTTTTATGAGTTACGACTTTTTGCATTTCAGCGACGATGTTTGTTACGTCTTTTTGCATTCAGGTATGTATTTATGTTTTTATTGAAGCCCGATGCGTTAAAAATTTTCAGTTCTCGTAATTTCCTATGCGGAGCAATTCTCTTGTGCTCACCGACACAGACACAGTTTAACTTTTGCCGACCGCTGCTTTATATCTTAACTACATGTAGGAGGGTTACCATCTGTTTAAAAAATCCATTTAAATTAAGGGAATTAGGTAAATGCCAGGGCAAAGCCCTTTAATTTAACATCTAATTTTTGAAAATCGAACCAATGCACTATGGTCAATTTTATAAATTTTTCGGAAAAGTTTAGTTATGGCCAAACAAGTTACTGGTTTAAAAATATGAGTTTTTTAATGATTGGCATATGGTTTCCCACGCTTCTGAAAAAAAGATGTAACCCTTGGCACCCGTGGGGTCTAAAGTACCCGCTTTTTCTTTTATGGTTTTATTAAAAAAATTTAAATGCAGTTTTTTCTTAATATTCGTATGAAAGTACTACTTAAATATTTATTAAGACCATTTGTACGGTTGGTATTTTTGAAAAATGTCGCCAAATTTTACAACATTCAGTTTTAAAACAAAAAAAATTTATTTTCGTGGCATAAAGGAATTCAAATTATAACTAAACTTAAAAGCAGCAACCTTTAGGGCCGTTTTCTGAAGTAAACTTTAACTTTAAAGCTCGCTTTATATTTAAAGCTTGGATTAAAAATAAAGCTATGTCTAAAGTTAAGCATTTCTATTATCGGTTTTTGACTTATGTGTGTTTCTTGGTTGCAAACCAATTTAAACCCGAAAATAAAATGCTTTACTTCAGACACCATCATAAATTTTAATACCACCTTCAAATATAAAGTGAGTTTTAAGTTATAGGTTACTTGGAAAAAAGGCCCTTAGAGTAACAGAATTGTAAAATCTTCTTATTTTAAGCCTATTTCCACGATGGCTCCATCCAGCGTTTTTTGTCTGTCCTCTTTTAGAAGGTCTTCTAAAATCTTCGTGCGTTTAAACCAGGGGTGCTCAACAAATTTAAGATGAGCCAAACGACTACAACGTCAATATTTGTTCTGGGAATTTCGATAAATATTTGAACCCCAAACTAGAAATAAATGATGCAGCTGATCAAATGCGAGCCAGCGACAACAGTGCACTATGGTCCAGAAATGAGATTTCGAGGAATAAAATATTTACGGTTGACGTAGCTTCTTGCAATTTTATGTAAGGTATTACAACGAAGCGTTTTTCTCTGAATGCCCCGAGGCTTCTGTTTCTATTGCTGCGTATACTCACCGTGTCCAGGGTCCGTTGCATTAAATTTATATTGTGAGGCCTTTGCAAATAGTACTTTATTTAATTATTCTTATTTGCTACAAATACGATTAACGGTATATAAATTCCTAACGGTGCGGTCCGCGCTACTATGCCGGTGCTCTGCTGATGTGCGACGTCGGTGCTCTGCTGATGTGCGTCGTCGGCGTGCGGGTTCACGGAGAACTGTGGTGCGGCGACGCTCTACCTTTGAACAGCCAAATCTTGTATAGCAAACTATTTACAAGTCAAAGTCGGTCGGCTAAAGCTAAACTGTGACTGTGTTGGTGAGAACAAGGGAACTGCTCCGCATGAGCAACCCAGTAGGAAATTACGAGAAGTGAAACAATTTTTAACTTATCGGTCAACATACATATGTGCATATATGTTCATCGCTCATTTACTATAGAAGTATCATAATCCCAAAAAAGCAAAAATCGGGTTAAGTATGCAAGAATGAACATTAGCTCTTTCTTATGATGTGTAAAAATTGCATAGGTGTAACGATTACCAGTAGCTCACTACAACAAAATCAGCCTGAGTTTCGCCCGAAAAAAAATTCACCCGAAAAATGTTCATCCGCGCATAGTAATCTCACGGAAACAAATGATAAAGCTGAATATGTATTAATTTTTCCCTTGGGAGTATATGTAAATTCAAAACTTTGAAACTGGTTTTCTCGAGTTTTTAGTTTTTTTAGGTATGAAAATATTGAAGTAAAACTCAAATAAAAAATTTCAAAACTCATTTGGATTCACCCACGTCAAATATTGAAAATTTAAATAAAATTTAAATTCATGTTCATCAAAATTCATCATATCATCATATCATTATGAAATGATGAAAAATGTCCCTTAATCGCATACATATTCCCTTTAACAACCACCCTTTAATTCTTGGAAAAAAATTTACTTCTTTTCATTAAAAAGTCGTTGTATTTCTTCTTCTTCAAAATGTTTCCTTATGAAAAGAATTAAAATGTCTTTGAATAGCATATTCTTTATTTTTTAAATGACTTATAACACAAAAAAGCATTTTCAGCATGTAATATTTCTCGCAAGGCATTTTTGCATACAAGACGCAAAGCGCTACAGCCAAACACGATGTTGATTCGTTGCTCTCTAGCCAACGACTAAACGATAGAGCGTAAGAATACGTGTGAGTTGATCTTCCACAATTGTGGTATGAAACGCCGACCACTGCTCTAAATACAAATTTCTTTGAAATAGTGTGGATTTTAAAGATTATAAACAACGAAAGGTATTATATATAAAATGAAATTTAATTATATACTAAATAAATAATCATACACTACAATTTACACTACAAATGGGCAGAGGAAAGCACTGCACTTTTCAGCTTAGAGAACAAATAAAACACCTTCACAATAAAGGGTTTTCGTACCGGAAAATAGCCGAGACGTTGAAATGTTCTAAAAGAATGGTGGAAAATGCAATAAAATATAAGCCAAAAGTGGAAACACGTGGACGGAAAACAAAAATATCTGCAGTTCTTGAAAGAAATATAGAGAGGTTTGTGAAAAAGAACCCCTTTGCATCTTCAAATGATATAAAAAATGAATTTTCTTTGGACGTGGACTGTTCCACCATTCGCAACATAAACAAAAATTTAAAATCAAAAAGGCCGAGGAAAGTACCTTTTCTGTCAAAACAAAATATTGCTAAAAGGCTACTTTTTGCTAACGAGCATGTCAATTGATCAGTGAAGAAATGGCGCAATATCCTGTGGTCGGATGAGACTAAATCTAATCTGTTTTATTCTGACTGCGCTACTCAACATGTTCGTAGGCCAGTTAACACCGCTTTTAAACCGAAATATACAGTTAAAACCGTTAAACACGGAGGAGGGTAAATTATGGTTTGGGGATGTTTTTCCTACCAAGGTGTTGGTCCTATATGTCGAATTGAGGAGGCAATGACAGCAGCAACTTATTGCAGAATTTTAAGTGAGATTATGTTACCTTATGCTGAGGATAATATGCCGCTTCGATGGGTGTTTCAGCAAGACAACGAACCGAAGCACACATCGAAGCTGGCAAAGAAATGGTTTTCGGATAACAACATAAAAACACTAAGCCGGCCTGCTCAATCGCCAGATTTAAATCCTATCGAAAATTTGTGGCAATATGTGAAAGTATCGTTGAGGGGTAAAAAGCAACCAATAAAGATGCACTCTGGTTACTGGTGAAGGAAGCATGGGAAGCTATTCCCCCGGCCATATGCCAAAAATTGGTCGACTCTATGCCTCGCCGCTGTGCGGCTGTTATACAAAGTAAAGGCTATGCAACGAAATATTAAATAATCAGATAACCTTAATAATTAAATAACTTGAAAAAATGCTACACAACTTAATAATACAACATTGAACTGAAATGTCCCTATTTTTTTCGCAGCATAATTTGAGTTTAGATATTGAAATATTTTGTATATTTTCTTTTTGCATAGAATTTGAGCCTAGTCTTTTATTATTTTATAGTAGAACATTGGCCGATTTCAAAATAAAAATACTAATCGGAAATAATTTAAAATATTGGTTTTCTTTGTATTTCTACGAAAAAAACACTATGTGTCCCTATTATTTTTCACATGACTGTAAATGCACTAACTTTGACAACATACTCACAGAAAAGAGTTGCTATCAGATACGTTCATTAGAACGCTTTTATCAACTTGCAATGTTGTATGTCCAGACTAGGAATGTTGCGAATGTGGAATGCGAATGCGAATGCGGATGTCAAGTATATTTAAGAAATAATTTAGGTGAGTAAATTATGTGATTTAGGGGAATAAGAAATGGAAATGTTAGAATATTGAATATTGCTTTTTTTTCAGTACTTCCATTTAAAAATTGGAACATTGTATTTAATAATAACTTTTAAACGGTCGTACATCAAACTTGCACCACTAAATAACTACTACCAACTCGAGGCGAAAAACTTGAAAAACTTTTAACTTGACAAAATTGTAAATTGTTTTCGATTGACTCTGCACCAGTGGAGGAATTTTAGTTATGCTTATTTTTTTCTTTATTGCGGTGCAATAATTAGAATTTTAGAATTTTTAGAATTTCATCGGGGCTGCAAATGTCGGATGTATCCTCCTGTCTTTCATCTTCACAATCCAGCATCATAGCAAGACCGTTGTTTAATCCCCGTTCTTTTCCAAAGAATTCTTCATTCTCATTCTTTTGGTTGTTTTAGAATTTGGAGAACCTGTAACGTCATCAGTGTTTTTCAATTTTAGTTTTTGTAATTCATTTTTAACCTTTCTTCTTTGACTGGCCAGAATGTGCACTTGCACAATATTCCAGGGACCGAAAATAACAGTTATTTTTTTACTAGTTAAACTTGGCCAAATAAATTTTATTCCGAAATAAAAGTCCTTTCCGGATAATAAACAAGCCGCTTATTTAAATTAGACATATTTGGTTCGGTTTTTTTTACGAGTTAAACTTGGTCTAACATTTTTTATTCCGAAATAAAAGTCCTTTTCGGATAATAAACAAACCGCTTTCCAAATTAAACAAATTTTTTTTTTTATCATATGAAAGAGGACTGAAATAGCTTTTAAACTGAAGTAACGACTGACGGTTACCGCTTCTATTTATATATATGTATATATATTTTTTTTTATAATTTAATACTAAAGAAATTTATATACCTGACCCAAGGTTTGTTCTATAGTAATTAATTAACATTTTTTATTGAAATAATTTTCGATATGTGTCTCTCCTCGTTTAGATATTTCAGTTTTAAGGCTATTTAAGACCTCTTTCATTTGATACTAATAATTTGGATAAGCGGTTTGTTTATTACCCGGAAAGGACTTTTATTTCGGAATAAAAAATATTTGGCCAAGTTTAACTCGTAAAAAGAATAACTGTTATTTTGCGTCTCTTCAATATTCGCATTCGCAAAAGATACACATTGATTATTGCGAATGCGAATGTTAAAATTAATGGTCCAGACCACCATTTATACTATATATATAGCTAAGGTATTTATGGCAAAGTTTCTATACAACCTAGTCTAGAATCAACCACGTCTAGGTATCATATCAAAACCTTAGAGGTAGATGTCGCCTCGCCGCAAGTAGTTATATATTGCGTCTAAAAATTAGCACTACATACGCTACAGCGGAAATGGGCGACACGCCATTTCATTAAATGAAATTAATTGGTGCTCGTATGTATGTACGTACATATATGCATGTGTGCATGGTTGCCCTATAGACCAAATTTAGTCCATTGGTCCACTTCTTTTTAAAATGGTCCATTTCACAAGCATTTGGTTAGGTTATTACTACCCTTTCACTTCATGCAATAGTTTCGCGTTTTCCATTTATTCTATTTAATTGATGAATACTCCGCCCTATGTTGAATATCGTCATCGTCAGTAAAAGTGACGATACGGCCATAGTCAGCCATGTTACTGATGCGCTACGATGCGTCGACGATGACGATAACGACCTACTAAAGAGTCGCCTTGCCACTCATCTGCAAATATGGCATGGCTAATCATCTGTCAAAGCACGCTTCAAAAAATATCGCGGTTTCTTACTAATTTCAATTACTTGGTGACCAATATTAAAGTGGCTGGAAAAAATATAGAAAGGTAGCAAAACTTCCGCAGCAGCTGAGCGCAAATTTTTTATTTAGCAATAATAACAACGGATGGATTGGAGGATGGTTCCGTGCGCAGAAGTGGAAAACTTTTGACTGCCATTCACCTGGGAGTGGCCAGAAGCGATTCTTGTGCGTACGGTTCAAATCGCAGCTCACAACGTCCGGATATTTATATCCACGTATCCTCTGGGTAGCAACCAAACACCCGTTTGGGAGCGAGCTAAAGTGAGAAGGCGTAAAACTTCGCGTGCGCTGGGTTTGGGTCCCGCCACGTTAAAACCCCGCCCAATGAAAAGAAGCAAACAGCCTCGGATGAGACCCCCTTTTTCTGATGACGACCACGGCAAACGTATACAGGACTATGATTTAAGGGTATGCACCTGGAATATCCGGACCCTTAATGGGGAAGGTGCCTCTGCCCGGCTGGTTGATGTCCTCGGGAAGACAAAGGCTGACATCACCGCCATCCAAGAAATGCGATGGACGGGGCAAGGTAAAGTAAGCGTGAAGCCTTGCGACGTCTACTACAGTTGCCACGTAAAGGAGCGCAAATTCGGTGTTGGATTCGTGGTAGGAGAGAGACTCCGTCGCCGAGTACTGGCGTTCACCCCGGTGGACGAAC
Source organism: Rhagoletis zephyria (assembly GCF_001687245.7). Lineage (NCBI taxonomy): Eukaryota > Metazoa > Arthropoda > Insecta > Diptera > Tephritidae > Rhagoletis > Rhagoletis zephyria. The sequence goes on along the minus strand of NW_016159861.1, from coordinate 10,588 downwards.
GTCTAGCCACAATCCGCATCAAAGCTAGATTCTTCAACATCTCGCTCATCTGCGCCCATGCCCCGACGGAAGAGAAGGATGAGGCGTCCAAGGATCTCTTCTATGAGCGCTTGGAACGTACATATGAGCGNTGCTGGATCTTTGGCGCCACTGTCGGAAAATTCAGCCTCCACGACGAAACGTCCGACAACGGACTGAGGCTGATCGACTTCGCCGGGGCCCGAAATATGGTAATATGTAGTACTAGGTTCCAGCATAAGAACATCCACCAAGCTACATGGCTGTCTCCAGATCGAAAAACGAGAAACCAAATCGATCATGTTGTGATAGACGGAAGGCATGCTTCAAGCGTTTTGGACGTACGTACACTCCGAGGGCCAAACATCGACTCGGACCACTATCTTGTTGTAGCCAAGATACGCACCCGCCTCTGTGCAGCAAAAAATGTGCGCCCAACAATGCAAGGAAAACTTAACGTCGAAAAGCTGCAATCACAACAGACGGCCAATTTATTCGCCACTCGACTCACACACCTGCTCTCTGAGAGCACTCTTCAACAATCCGACGTACGCGAGCAGTGGAACCACATTTCCCGATCATTAAGTACCGCCGCCGAAGAAGTAGTTGGATTTCAGCGAGCCCGAAAGAACAACTGGTACGATGAGGAATGTCAAGAAGCCGCAGAGAAAAAAGATGCCGCCTACAGGGCCACGCTGCGATCGGGCGCAACGCGAGCCATGTGGGACCGTTATAGGGAACTGAAGAAGGAAGCGAGACGTATTTGCCGCAATAAGAAGAGAGAGGCCGAAATACGTGAGTGCGAAGAGCTTGAGATGCTGGCCGACAGGAAGAACGCCCGAAAATTCTACCAGAGGGTTAGGCGACTTACGGAAGGTTTCAAGACCGGGGCGAACTCCTGTAAGAACAACAATGGCGACCTAGTGACCGATGTCCAGAATATACTTAAATTGTGGAGGGAACACTTTTATAACCTACTGAATGGTAGCAGCGCTGAAAGTAGTGAGGAAGACGAACCCGAGTCCCCAGTCGATGATGATGGAGTAGCTGTCCCACCGCCTGACTATGACGTGGTACGAATAGCGATTACGCGGCTGAAAAACAACAAAGCTGCTGGAGCTGACGGCCTGCCAGCCGAGCTATTCAAGTACGGCGGCGAGGAGCTGATGAGGTGCATGCATCAGCTCGTATGCAGAATATGGTCAGATGAACGCATGCCCGACGACTGGAATTTAAGTGTGCTCTGCCCAATCCACAAGAAAGGCGACCCTGCCATACGCGCCAACTACCGCGGAATTAGCCTTCTAAGCATAGGTTACAAGGTCTTATCGAGCGTATTGTGCGAAAGACTGAAGCCCACCGTCAACGAGCTGATTGGACCTTATCAGTGTGGCTTTAGGCCTGGAAAATCCACCATAGATCAGGTATTCACAATACGCCAAATCTTGGAAAAGTCCCGCGAGAATAGGATCGACACACGCCATCTATTTGTCGATTTCAAAGCCGCTTTCGACAGCACGAAGAGAAGTTGCCTTTATGCCGCGATGTCTGAATTTGGTATCCCCGCGAAACTAATACGGCTGTGTAAAATGACGTTGAGCAATACCACCAGCTCCGTCAGAATAGGGAAGGACCTCTCCGAGCCGTTTGATACCAAACGAGGTTTCAGACAAGGGGACTCCCTTTCGTGTGATTTCTTTAATCTTATGTTGGAGAAGATAATAAGAGCCGCAGAACTGAACCGCTCAGGCACAATACTTTACAAGAGCATACAATTGCTGGCGTATGCCGACGACATCGATATTATCGGTAAAAACAAGGGCTACGTCTGTTCTGCCTTCTCGGGATTGGATAGAGAAGCAAAGCGAATGGGTCTGGTGGTGAACGAGGACAAAACGAAGTATCTCCTGTCAGCACACAAACAGTCAGAGCATACGCGTCATGGCACCCACGTCACTGTTGACAGTTACAAGTTTGAAAAAGTAGACGACTTCGTTTATTTGGGAACCAGCATTAACACCAATAATAATGTCAGCCTTGAAATCCAACGGAGAATCACTCTTGCCAACAAGTGCTACTTTGGGCTGAGTAGGCAATTGAGAAGTAAAGTCCTCTCTCGTCGTACAAAGATCACACTCTATAAGTCACTCATCATGCCTGTGCTGGTGTATGGCGCGGAAGCATGGACAATGAAAGCATCTGATGAGGCGGCTCTTGGAGTTTTCGAGAGAAAGATTCTGCGAAAGATTTACGGACCTTTACGCGTTGGTGATGGCGAATATCGCAGACGATTTAACGATGAACTGTATGAGCTTTACAACGATATAGACATAGTGCAGCGAATTAAAATTCAGCGGCTCCGCTGGCTTGGCCATGTCGTTCGGATGGACAGAAACGCTCCTGCTCTGAAAATATTCAACGCGGGCCGCGATGCTGGTAACAGAGGAAGAGGAAGGCCTCCTCTGCGTTGGAAAGACCAGGTGGAGAAGGACTTGGCTTCACTTGGCATTTTCAATTGGCGTCAGTTAGCACAGAAGAGAAATGACTGGCGTGCTGTTTTGGACTCGGCCAAAATCGCTTAGGCGGTTACAGCGCCAAATAAGAAGAAGAAGAAGAGATTAATAACAACGAAATTACGAAATAAATAATATTTGTTTTTTGTTATTTTATGGCCTTATATCAATTATATTGAACAATTTTTATTGAGCTTGAGGCCGTTTTTAATGAAAAGCTTATTGTGAAAAAGCAATATTAATAAAGTTGCCTACGCACTGTGCTAAGTTCGCCTTGTGAATTCTTGTTGCTTTTTTCCACTATTTCATTTCGATAAGCCTACTACAATCCAGTGCTATTTAAACTTGATCATGTGGTTATTGGGTTTTGTTAATAATTCTATTATTAGAATGTTTAACTTTTAGGTGTGCTCGTCCTTAAGTTATTTGTTTTTTTTTGTTATTTTATGGCCTTATAACAATTATACTCAACAATTTTTATTGAGCTTGAGGCCGTTTTTAAGCTTTCATTAAAAACGGCCTCAAGCTGAATAAAAATTGTTGAAACAAATAATAATTTAAAACTTTAAATAATATAAAGTTAATAACATACAATTGTAATGCACTGTGGATGCAATATAAAAAAAAATCGTTAAAAAACAGAATTGGCATATTTTCTTGATAAAGAGGAATAAACTCCACTCAATTTCCCGATGTAATAAAAATTGCTCCATTTTTTACCATGTGGTCCATTTTTTGGCCCGAAAAATAAATTGTAAATGGCAACCGTGATACAAATATATGTACAACCATTCAAACATATGTACATACATGCAAACATTGCTGTCCATTACATACAGTTGTCGGCAAAATAATAGGAGTGGGATATTTTAACCTGTTTTGGCTATTTGTCTTTAGTTTATTTAATGTTTCGTATTTTTTTGTAAAAGCCTAGCTGGTAATACAACAAACAACATATAAATTTATATTTTCAAGTTTGTACAAAAATTATAAAAATTCTGCAAATTTTCACCAAAATTTCAAACTATTTAACCAGAATCTTTAGAAAAAATGTTGGTATGCAGTTTTGTAGCCCATTCAATTCTAGTCTGAAGAAGTGCAAGTTTCAAGCTGCTAAAAAATTCCGTTGATTTTTGATCGATTTCTTTTTTCATCCTGATCATTTATGTATACATTTGTCTATATCTATCTCGATTCGTTTTGGCTGTTACAAACAACCGTTATGTGAACAAAATTAATATACCCTTGTGCACAAGTGCGCTCGGGTATAAAAAAGAGTGCAAACAAAACGATTTCTGTTTCGCTCATTGACGAGCATCAGCGTTGCCGTTTTGGTCCAATTGGACTAAAATTGGTAGGTTCATTCTCCTTTGGTAGATTGGTTGGTTTGATGAACCTTTTGGTAGGCAAAAATGTTTTGAAAATACAACCGAATTGAGCACTAAAATTTGTTCGCTTAATTTATGTTTACACGTTCAATACATTGCTTTCACTTTGTTCGCACGTATACGATTTCTTTGTTTTTTCTATATTTTATTAAGCAGACAATTTTCTGCAAACAAAAACTAACTTCCCAAAGCTATGACCGATCTGCTGTTGAAATAGAACGAGAAATTACTTATCGTCTTGAAAAAAAAATTGTGATAGGCAATTTGCAATGTGTGGGTGTATTGTAAAAAAGTCCGAGTGTATGCAAATTGAAAAGAATTTGGGAATTTTTTGATTGAACTGCATAAAATGTCTGATTTTGTTTTTTCACGCACAAAAAAAAATTTTTTATAATCATTAAAGATATTTACATTTTTTGAAAAGATATTTTTATGGAATAAGTAAATTATTTTATTTAAAGGCACGAATTTGTTTTGTTTAACATTAAAATTTGTATGAATTGTTAACTAATACTGTAAACAATAATATGTGTAGTTTTTATTTTGGCTGTTAATTTGTGCTGAAAATCCCGTAAATTCAAGAAATCTAGCTTTAGTGAGGAAAAAAAGTTTGGTAGTTTGCAAACTGATTTGGTAGGCGTTTTGTACCTAATAATATTTTCAAGTGGCAACACTGACGAGCATTGGTAGATCGTTTTTCGTACAGATGAAGATGTAATCAGCTATGCCCACGTGTATGCTTCGTATATGTATACTAGCAATTACCCGGCGTGCTTCGCTGCGCCTTAAATGTATTTTTGTGTTGTAAC
>NW_016159861.1:2731-5835 GCF_001687245.7 Rhagoletis zephyria | reverse complement strand
AGAATTTTTTCGGTTGAAGGTGTTTCACGTTTTTTCCATACAAAGTATGTTCGACAATTTTCTTTTATATGGGGACAGTGCCAGCAAAAAAAATTGCCAAAAATCAACGGAATTTTTTAGCAGCTTGAAACTTGCACTTCTTCAGACTAGAATTGAATGGGCTATAAAACTGCATACCAGAATTTTCTCCGAAGATTCTGAATAAAAAGTTTGATATTTTGGTGAAAATTTACAGAATTTTAATAATTTTTGTACAAAGAATGAAATATGAATTTATTCGTTGTTTGTTGTATACCCAGCTTGACTTTTGTATAAAAATAATAAACATTAAATAAACAAAAGACAAATAGCAAAAACTGACCAAAATATCGCACTCCTATTATTTTGTGGACCACTGTACATATCGCACACCGTCTTCAAAAGAGTCACACCTCAAAATTTTGCATTTTTGAGATTATGCGCCAAACATGTACAGATCTTTTATTTACGTTTCAGCAAAAGCTGGAGCAAATTGTTGTTAAAATTTGTTTAAAAAAAGCTAAGGTAAAGTCGCCCTTGCCCATATGATTATCATGTGCTAAGAAATAGTTTTTCGCATTTTCTGCCATACGTATTATTTTGAGTTGTGACCCTTTTGAAGACGGTGTGCGATATGTCCACCAGTATATCAACGAAGCCCGTTTGTTTCGTCACACATATATCATTAAGGCTGGTTTTCATTACATCTGACAGCTGTTCATTTGGTGTCAAAAGTGTTTTCATTACATTTTAAAAACTGACCAAATGTCGATACCGCAGTGCATGTCAAAGACTCGTCAAATTTCGGTGTCAGATGATTGACATTCCGTTTTCATTACTGAAGTAAAATGAGATGTTAAATTTTTACAAAAAGTGTAGAATACCGACCTTTAAGCTATAGACAAAATGTAATTGGATAGAACTCTTCATGCTGATTTCAACCTTGCCAAAATTATTTAGCGCAAGTAAAAAATTAAGAAGATATAGGAAGTTAGGTTAAATTTTTCGATATTTTGAAATATCACAGTGTTGCCGCCGCTCAAAGAACTTTCTAACCAAGATTTGACGAAAAAGTTACCAAATGTAAGGAAAAATAACCAATTTTTTTATTAGATTAACTCAGGTCATCACAAATTCTTTTATATAGTACGTATAGACAAATTTTACAAACCAAAGAAAATCAATTTTCATTTCCATTTTTGAAAAGAAAATCCTTTTAAGGCTGAAAATAAATGAAATACATTCATATATAACTATATATATATAAATACATATTTTAGAAAATCAGGCATCCCGTATTAGGTGCATATGTATGTTAATATCTTCGTAAACATTAGCAGACTGTAAATGACGTTTTTAAATAAATACATAGGTGCACAGTTTCAACGTGAACAACCACATTGTAAATATTTTATAATTAAGATTAAACAATTAAAAATTGCCGCTGTGGTGTAGTGGTAAGCAGTGGCTTCCACTCCGCAGCACCTGGGTTCAAGCCCTGGTAAAAGCAACATCGCAAAAAAATATAGAAAAAATGTTTTTTCTTAACAGCGGTCGCCCCTCGGCAGGTAATGGCAAACCTCCGAGTGCATTTCTGCCATGAAAAACAGCTGCTCATAAAAATACAATCGCCGTTCGGAGTCGGCGTATAACTGTAGGTCCCTCCGCTTTGTGTGACAACATCAATGCGCACGCCACAAGTTGGAGGAGAAGCTCGGCCAAACACTAACATATGTATGTGCCAATCTGTTATTATTATTAATTAAAAATTGGACTGTATTGAACTATATCGTCGCTCAGCGCGTAGTAAGATTATAAATTAAATTTCCAAGAGAAATTCGGTTCTTTAAATATTTTCTAATTACCTTCGAAAATATATTAACTCAAAAAAAAAATAAACAATGCTTCATAGATCGATTTTTTTTAATCTAACTTCATAAAGTTCTTTAAAAATATTTTGTAAATTAGGCCATAAGAGCTTAGGGGGAGAGTTACAACACAAAAATACATTTAAGGCGCAGCGAAGCACGCCGGGTAATTGCTAGTTACCTTATATAGAAAGGTTTGTTATAGGGCAAAATTTAACGAAAGTAGTGGTAAAAATCGAAATTGTATATATATTTTTTTTAAATAGCGTTTACCAAAAATTTGGTTTAAAAATGGTTATAGTAAATAAGTCGTAAAAAAGCTATTAAAATTATCTTTGAATTGGCATCAATACTTTTCTAATCGGTCAAGTAGTTTCCGAGATATTAAACATATAAAAGATAGGAAAGTTGAAGTTTAACCTGTTATACTTTCTTTGTTTTTTACTTGCCCCAAATAATTTGGGTATGGTTGAAATCTGCGTGAAAAGTTCTATCGATCTACATTTTTGGTTTTTTTTTGTAGCTAAACGGTCCGTATTCTAGCTAGAATCAGCTGTTCGCATGGCAAACGAAATAAAAATTGCCAACATGTTGACAAATACATGAAATACAAATACGGCGAGGGCCGTTTTCATTTGGATGTCATTTTATATGACCGTGCGTGGTGATATATGACAACAAACGCAAATGACACCGGATGACAACCCGTTTTCATTATTTTGACAACATTTGACGTCAAATATGACCTAATGAAAACCAGGCTTTACGAACATATGTTTGTACGAATGGATGTAGGTACACGTAGCAAGCTTGCTTCATTCATATTGGGGATTTTTCGAGTGTCATATTTTTCACATTCGCGAATGTGAATTTTCGGAATGCGAATGTGCAAATGCGAATGTGAATGTTAGGAATAACATTAAAATCAACCTAAGTCATCGTTTTTATTACTTAAAAATTTTGTAAATTATTAGAACATTGAACGAGTACTTCATCTTCTTCTTCATCTTCGTCTTGATCTTGATCTTGATCTTCATCCTCATCTTCATCTTCACCTTCATCTTCATCTTAATCTTCTTCTTCATCTTCATCTAGATCTTCATCTTCATCTTCTTCTTCATGATCATCTACATCTTCATTTTTATCTTCATCTTCATCTTCATTTTCATCATCTTTATCTTATCTTTATCTTTATCTTTATCTTTATCTTTATCTTTA